>NC_138149.1:8327400-8484900 GCF_964199315.1 Orbicella franksi
TTTGAGTCGGTTAGGCCAAATGACACGGTTGTGTGATTTTAGCCAGTTGGGCCAAATGAGACAGTTGTGTGGTTTGAGCCGGTTGGGTCTAATTAGACAGTTGTGTGGTTTGAGTCAGTTGGGCCAAATGAGACAGTTGTGTGTTTTGAGCCGGTTGGGTCTAATGGGACAGTTGTGTGGTTTGAGTCAGTTGGGTCAAATGAGACAGTTGTGTGGTTTGGTTTTGTAAAAAAGTGGTACGGTTCCGCTGTGACCGCAGCAACGGAAACACGAGTAAACGTCACCAAACCGCCGGCGGAAACGCGCGCGTGTTAACCGTCGTGTTTCCCCAGCGGTTTCACATATTTCTACCATGTTTCCGTTTACGGATTCTTGATACCTCGTCCTGTGAATTTTCAGAAATGTAGAGAGGGGCTTTCGGTTTCCGCACTGTTTTCGGCTTTTTAATTTTATTTAGTTAATAAACACATGTTAACACGTTGCTTACTTCCCGTCAGCACTACACCGGAGAAATGTGAAAACGCAGCTTTAGTCCCTCGGTTAGGCCTACCGTCCACACTAGTCCGTCACGAAAACGGAGCTTTTTCGAAAATGCTCTTCAAATTGGAGGAATTTAAGAACGAGCTGACATTTTAAGAGCCACTCTCCCTAACCACCGCGTGAGGGGCGGCACAAGGTCGGAAAAATGGACCCCTTGATATTTCGTCCAGAGAAAACCTATGGTATGCAAAGAATTGTGATATAAGTCTTAGCTTCTAGAGTTGTTACTTTTTTGAGAAAATTACGAAAAACCGTCAATAGCCCGTGAAGCCGAAAAATCACAGAAATGAGTTCAAATTTCTGCTTTGATGATATTCTAGACTTACAATTGTAATTCCGAATTCCTGGAGAGCAAGCGAAGAGAACCGAAATTTCTAGATCATGACTTTGAAAATCAAAAATTCCATACCGTTTTCAAACATCTCAAAACATACTCGGTATTATGTAGAACTCTTTCAAAATTCAATTCTAGCAAGTACAAGAGCTGTTTTTGAAAGTGATATAATTTTTTTCGTGGCAAAAGTTATTTCTGAGGCGAGCGGCCCCATGCAAGTTGACCCAATTTGACCTTTCGAAGAGATTTTGTTTAATCAGAAAATGTAAACAATTCGACTAGCCTTAGCTCGCTTTCTGAGCAAACCATTGAAAACCTCAGCCTTTTCCCATTAAAACTACCCAGTAAACCTGAGATAATACTTCGATGACAGCTTACTTTCCAAATGGGTGTTTGAAGGCAAATAATTTTGATGTTCTTCGCTAATTTTCCTGTGTCTTGTTGCCTTGCTCAGCCACCGGCCTTTTCATACGGCTACGGCAATTTCTGAGTGTCACCTTTCTCTGGCTTGTGCAATATTTTTGCAAGACCTGAATTCATGTCTTGGATCTAAAGCATCCTCTGGGTATCTAGTAAGTTTTGTATTGAATATTTCTAATGAAAAGAGGCAAGAAGTGAAGGAACTAATTGAACTGAAAAATAGACCCAGATCGATGTCACGCAATTTTTACATCTAAGTGATCACCTGCCGCAAATACATCTGCGTGGCTATTTTTGTCTTGCTCTTGCTCATTTCTTCATTTTCTTCCTTACTAGTGTACAATGTTTTCGTTTTGGTTTTTTGTAACTTTTTTATTTGTAATCACGAGCCTATTTTGAAGGAGAGTTCTTTGTATGCAATACTTTGAATCGGTGTATATACACGCAACACATTTACTTTTCCCATTTCCTAGTGACTGTACAACAAGCTAGAAATCCTATCCAGTAGTATCTTAGCAGGTCCATTGCTAATGATTTCCTAAAGCTAGATTAAAGGGAACAGTAATATATATCTGAAAAAGGGCTAGTTACTGGCCGCAAAGCGAGTTTTTGTAATTTGTATTAATTGTATTTACCAATTTGCCCATGGCAGGTGAACACGCAAATAGGTCCCCTTCGTGGCGCATCTAACTTTTTAGGAATTATGTTCAACAAGATACCTTTTGATGCAGAAGTAGACGCACGTTTTTATATTCTTCTCGAAAACTATCTCTTTGGAAACTGAAAATGATTTTGTTACCGGCGACCTTTCGCTCGATAAATAGACTCCAAATTCATCCAAAATGATCCAAAGGACAATCAACAATTACATAGCTGGCAGAATTACAGATTCTTTAATCTCCTCAGTAGGATAGAACCGTAAAACTAGAAAGCAAATACATGACGAAATTCCATGAGAAACTGAACCGTTCGCGAGTACATGTGCAAGCCAAAATACAAGAAAATCTTACGACAATACAATAAATCAGAGCGAAAACGAGTTACAAATACCTTTGTCCAGCGACGAAGGGCAATGAACTGGTCTTAAATCTTAAGGAATCCAAGGAAAAAATGATCTATTTTGTCACAAACGAGCAAGATAACTTCGATTGCCTTACATCTGGCGTTAGCAAGCACACGTGTTTTTGCCGAGCGCACGCTAAGAACCTTGGGAATTTACCCGAGCGTCTTTTCGGCTTAACGTTAGTTACATGGCTCCCCAACAGTGGGAATCCACTGTTCAATACCTACAGATTTCTCACTAAAGAAAATATTCTTGTCAAATCCGGTCAGAAAGGGTCACATGACAAAGTCCTTAATAGTCCTTAATATCTTTCTTGGCACTAAGCCTCTGATTTGGCAGGCTCCTCGACGGGGAATTTCCGGTCTTGAGGTAAAATCAGCACCAACTTGTGAACTGGTCTTTCCAGGCGCTGAATTTCGTGTATTCTTCTTCCATGATTGTCGAGAAGTCGAGTTCCGATGGCTAAGACGACCTTTCGAACAAAACCATCCTCACTCGGTAGGGTCTGCTCAACTCGTGCTAACTTCCACTCGTTTCTTGGGAGATGATCATCCTTCACCACAACTATGTCACTGCGGTCGAGCTGTTATCTTTTAAACTCGCACTTTTCGATCGCTCGCCCGATAAGCGAAGCTAGCACGTGCGACGTTATTTAACAAAATTTGTTTTCCAATAAAAGTTAATAAATAATGAAGGTGTCAAAATCTCATAAGTAGGTGACGCCTTGGAGGAAATTTCGCGGGAAGCGGGTTCTTATTTCATGTGATTTGCATATTTTCTTTGTGCATTGCGCGTTCGAGTTTCATGGAGAAATCTAAAACAGAAAGAAGTCCTTGGGTAAAATCAACGAAAAAACCATGGCCAAAGGAGAGAAAAAGGAAAGGTTTTGGGGAAGAAAGGAGAAAAAGCCTCGCAGAAAGCGACAAAGGCTCTTGGTTCGGCCAAGCGCCTTTGTCATTGTCATAAACATTGAAGAAGTTACCAGGACTGGACTTAAAATATGGCACATGCTCTTGCAAGGCGAACATCGGTAACCTAAAGCTAAACAAGAATAAGTTCTCAGTTCTCTCCAAAAGTGCATGTGTCCACGTGCAATATTGTATGTAACGTGTTCTGCGGGGGCCCTTTCCTCTCTTTGTACTCCGCTCCACACTCGCGTCCAGGTTTCTTACAAAGAAGTCACCATCATACCTAAATTTTGTCAGACATAGATTTGGAAATGTGCTTTCCTTTGACTTAAAATAATTTATAAATCAACAAAACACAACCTACCCTAAAGACCTCATTTCGGATATGAGAGCAGCCCGAATGTTCTCGCTCGATTCGATTGATTCTCCTTCAGTTGACGCATTTCGTTTCTTGACGCGGGATTTCCCCTTGCCTTTGGCAACTTTACCCATTGCCAGGATTGCTTTTTTTCGTCTTGCCGGTCAAAAGATCGAAAACGTGACTGTAATGCAACACTTTTTCTTGGGAAATTCTAACCCATTGTAGTTGACGCTAAGAGGTCCTGTTACGCCATTGGCTTGCGGTTTCAAGAGGCGACATATAATCTCCTGAGGCGGTGCGAGTTGTTTACAAACCTTTTTGAGCGAAAATCTCGCGTTTGATTTCTCGTAGAATGTGTCGACTTTGAGCGAATTAACAGGGTATGTAGATTTCAAGGATCTTCGTAAAATTTGGCCAAAGCATTCCACGGATAATAACAAACAAAACAGTGTCAGGAAATTATCATATTTGAAATATTTTTCCCGTGGCGACCATTTATGCAACGCGTCTCGTATATTTTTAGCTTCTTCAACTTTGGACTAGGATATATTTTTTTTTTTACACTTTATTTCAAACACATAGCACTATATTACAATATAATTTACCTAACCAAATTACACTACTTTACACAACTTACACTACATTTCAAATAGACTACATTAAACTACGTTATACTACTTTACATACATCCGACGTCTAGTCGGTGAAAATAAGCTATTATTACTTTTTTTTACAGCGAATACTGTGCAGATCATAAAAACGTTTTTTTTTTTTTTTTTTTTTTTTACTTACAATTCCCTTTTCTGTACATTTCGAGGCATAATTATAGTTGAATGTCGACTTAAAATCCTTCTAAATGATACTTGACTAGGATATATTGGCAACCAATCAGAATATCGAAAAAGCCTGACACCGTTTTGTTGATTGATGCCTGTTGAATAAGACTGTGCATCCATTTTGCTCGTGCCGCGGCATTCGATACCCGATTAATTTACGAGAACAGGTCTCGGTCATTTCACGGTTTACCGGCTGCTGACACTTCCCAAAAGAAAAAGTCACTTAAATTATATTTTTCTTACAAACTACATTTATTAAGCTTTCTACTGATATATAGTTTGTTTAGGTTTTATTGAAACTGGCGCACGAACGAATTTTTTCCTGAGGGGCACCCGCGAAGGTGGGAAGTAACCTTAAAGCTCGAGCAAGTAACGATTACCAATACCCATGATGCTTGAAGATTCTTTCAAATTGCACGAGCCTTTGGGCGAGTGTAATTTTGAGAGAATTTTCAAACATCACTTGTGATGTAAATCCTTAAGTGCCCTCGCCGTCATACGATTACCTGTATTAAGCAGCAATATTACTCTTTTAATTTTACCGAGTAAGCCATCCCGTAAGCTCTATTCTAGACCAAGAAAACAGGTTTAAAGGGAAGGAAGTGAAGAATGATCATCGCAGTTAATTTTCCAATTTAAGCAACTGGAAAGAAGAAGCCTGAAAAAAAAAAAATCAGGGCTTCAACCGGATACGAACCCGTGACCTCCGCGATACCGGTGCGATGCTCTACCAACTGAGCTATGAAGCCACACATTGGGAGCGAGGTCAATTAATTGAGTTCATGTCTTCCCGTGAGGAGTGAAATGATGTAAAGCTTCCCGTTGAAGCCCTGATTTTTTTTTCAGGCTTCTTCTTTCCAGTTGCTTAAATTGGAAAAGTAACTGCGATGATCATTCTTCACTTTCATCTATAACCGCAGTTCATATATGAAATATTTCATATAAACTTTACATCAAAACAGGTTTATTTGGCCAATCAACAAATTGACGTCAGTTTTTCATGCGTCTGTCCAGTTATTGATCATGGATTTCGACATAGCATTGTGAATCCAATAGGCGACAGCCGAGTGGATCCGCAAACTACTTTGACAATGTTATGACGAAATTCATCATCAATAACAGGACAGACGCATGAAAATCTGACTTCAATCTGCTTTTTACGATAACAAATTGTCAAATTGTCCGCTCTCGCTCGTTGACGAATCGCATAAATTATAAATTCATATGTCTGTTCGCTTATTGACTATGAAAATTAGCCAGTGGGCACGCGATAATTTCTGCAGTTATCGTAAAAAGGGAATTGGACGAGAACAATAACATTTTTAAACACATTTTGGAACAACACTCATATTCGCCTGAGGAAAATCCTGCTAAAACAACAACCAAAAAAAATAATATTAGCGAGCGCTATAAAGGCAGCCCGTGTAAATATCGATGTCTCACCACGGCCAATAAAACAGATCTTGAGTATTTTGTAGCTGAAAAAATAATATAAAATAACCATGTGCTTGGAGGCGTGTCATATCTCTTCAAGTTAGGCGGTGTGAGTTGGCAAAATTCTGTTAAGACTGAAAAAAATTAGGGTAACGAGAAGTGGGAAGTATGTTTTAGCACTGTTAGGCGGCTGAATGTGTGAAAACGTTTCAGAAAGAAACAGGTCTGCATGTTTAGGCTGGAACTTTCTTCCGTGATGCCTGCACAGTTTCGAGCGTAAAATGTTATACACACAACTCTCTGTCCACGGTCACGACAATCATATTCAGGGAAAAGAGCGGCACTTATTGACTAGATGTGCTTGCGACTGGCCAATCATATTCGGAGGAAACTATAACGATATTTGACCGTACACGCCAAATTTGCGAGTTTCTGGAAGGGTCCGAGGACGCCCACTCGAAGCAGTTTGGATGTCACTCTTGACTTACCACTTTTTTTTGTTGTGTCCCCAGTTAGTAGTTAATACTAAATACATTGACACTTCAATAAAGCTGTTATTATTTCTCATAAGCTGGAAAGTCGAGAATTGAGTTAAAGGTAGTTAAGACGACTGGAAATAATTAATTATTATATGCCAGGTCCATCAAAGCGGGCAAGATGAACCAAATCTTGCGCTGTGACTGGCTACCCGAGCAGACAAGATGGGGCTATCTTACTCGCTCGGGACTAACCACAGTGTCCCGCAAGAAACTAGTATATTTGTTTTTGGCCAGGCTTGTTAGGACAGAATGGCTAGATATTGGCTTAGTTCTTTTCTTTTTTGCGTGTTTATCCATAAACGTACAAAAGAAGAACTTGGCCGATAACCAACCACCTTGACGCCACGCGTGGTCAATAACCCAACTTTATTATATGGCTAGCTCCGTGAGCGGACAGGATGAATCAAATCCTGCGCTGTGATTGGCTACCCTAGCGGACAAGATGGAGCTATCTTGCCCGTTCGGGACTACCCGCCGTGTCCCGCAAGAAATATTATCCCCGAAAGCCATATAATAAATCCTGTATTGACCAAGCTTGTTCAGTCTAGATGGCTTGATATTGGCCTCGTTCTTTTTCGTTTGCGAGTTTATGGATCCATAAACACGCAAAAAAAGAACTTGGCCAATATCCAGCCATCTTGACCTCACACTTGGTCAATAACCCATACGCATTTCCTAAAAAGCGTTAACCCTAGAAAGGAAATGTGCTGCGCGCCACACGAGTGAAAGAAAAATTATTTGCCTTTGGGATTCGGTGCCATGACCTCTAGCTTTTGTTGTTAATAGTAAACCTTTTCCATCCAGAACTATACCGGCAGTGACTGAAAAAATGCCCTTAGTAGTGCGACTAAAATTCATGCACATGTACGAGATCTCTAAATTGGGTAAAATCTTCACTGATATACCTTTGGTTATAAATCATCACAGGAAACTTTCTGAACACTTAATTTTCTGTTTTGACGCATTTCGTATTTGAGATGTCACTGCGATCATTTGTATTTTTTAATCGTCGCATTAGGAACCTGAATCGGAATTTTATCAAATTTCACAAACAAGAATCAATGAGACTTGAACAAGAAAAACTCAGACGACTATTGGAACAATTTAGTATGAGAAAGAAGTCCATGGGAACTATCTTTGACTCATTCGTAAAACACGCATACGACACGATGGAATCACAAAATAAGGACTTAAACGCTCCCGAAGCTTTGCGCAAAACAGAAAGATATTTAGATATCGTGCTCGCGGACTGTAAGACATTGCATAACACAATGCTCGAGCTACCTGACCACAAAAACATCCAAAAGGAAGTCGAATGGATTCGAAACATGCACATGCGCCATCAAGAGAACAGTGGCCGTATCGAAGCATTCATCTCGACTTAAAGAAACGATAACAAGGCGAAAGACAAAGGCAATCCGCCACAACTCGAAAAAATCAAGATGCCGTCATTTCACGGAAATGTAAGAAATTATCCACAATTCAAAACAGACTTTGATAAACATATCATGCCGTCAATTAATGCCGAGAACGCACCATATGTTCTCCGATCATGTCTTGGAAAGGAACCAGCCCATACGGTAAAAAGCGTCGATGATGATATTAATGCCATGTGGAAGAGACTGGACGAAAAATACGGCGATCCTGCAAAAGTCGCTGACGTCGTAATGTGTGCAATTCAAAACATGAAACCTATCAGAGGGGGCGAAAACAAAAAATTCGTCGAATTTATCAACGTCATCGGCGACGGTTACCGAGACTTGAGAAGATTAGGTTTAGAGAAAGAAAT
This sequence comes from Orbicella franksi, assembly GCF_964199315.1. NCBI lineage: Eukaryota > Metazoa > Cnidaria > Anthozoa > Scleractinia > Merulinidae > Orbicella > Orbicella franksi. The sequence goes on from NC_138149.1 coordinate 8,335,625, forward strand.
AACCACAACCAGTTCTGTGAGCATAATAGAACGAAAATTACCAAATGATGTGAAAAGAGAGTGGGCGAAACTAGTAAGTTCCGAACGCAGTCCCGTCGATAAAAAAGAAAAGTTTCCAAGTCTGTTAAGATTTCTCCTCCAACAAAAACAAGCAATGGAATACGAAAACGCAGAACTGCGCTCAAACAGCAACCTTCCAGTAAGGGGCTCACTTCATTATCTAGAGAAAAGGAATGACAAAGTCACCATCCCAGAAGGACAAAATACATCACACTACAAGCGAAACAAATGCCTATACCATGAAGGTGCTAATCACTGGACTAATAAATGTAGACTTTATCTCTCAAAACAAGTACAAAAAGGCGTGACACATTAAAGGAAAAGGGAGCATGCTGGTCCTGCTTAAAACGGGGTCACAGAACTCAAGACTGTAGAGGCAAGAAAACATGTGGCGTTAACGACTGCAAAAGGTTTCACCACAAAACACTACATGAAGCAGAATAGGACAAAAAATCGCCAACTAACATTGTTTCGGCAAGCGGTATTGCAAGTGTATGCAATAACAAAATTGAAACGTGCTTACTCCAAATTCAGAAGATACCTACAAAGAATGGATTCGCAAACGTCTTGTGGGACACGGGAGCGTCATTATGTTTTATCACAAACGCAAAAGCTGAAAACCTCAAGGGTATGAAAACGCAACCGTCAATTATCAAAGTAGGCGGAGAAAGTGAAAACGTTGACACCTTTAAGAGGCGCCCTCCGTAAATTTCAACTATGGCCATTTGGACCAGAAAAAAATCAAATTCCTCAGACTTTCTCAGATGAATGGTCTAGATAAGTGATTCACAAAAATATAACTTTCAGTTCAATTCGATTCGTATTTTAGCGCTGGAGCCACCATCTTGGTTTTGCCCCTCTGAGAGGGCTTTCAGCGGCCATTTTAGGGCACATTTTTAACAATTTGCCATACAAAGAAAACGATATAAATCTGAGTAAAAACCCTTTATTCGATACAAGCAAATGTTTCTTGTTACATTGAAAGGCTGTTTTGGCAATTTGATCATCACCTGATTTTTTTACAGAATTTAAATTTCTTCCCTTTCGGACTACTCATGAAGCTCCATAAAAAAGGCGAAGTTTAAAGGAAAATATCGCCAAAAGTACATCACTTGAGATCCCAAAACTACCCTCCACTTAAAGAGCAATGTCTCATCTGTAAAAACATGCAATAAAATTTTAGGGCAGTTAAAACTGTAAAATGTTAGGAGAAGAAGTTTAAGCTGTGCTTTTGTCAACAAAGACCTCCGTCCTAATCAGCATAATAACGTGAAAATAACGATGCACAGAGAAAATAATGATATATTTCACTTAACTCGCGACATGTCGACAACTGGATGTTCCACGATGCCTCATGTTATATTTCCAGTATGTTTCAGCCACATTTTCGGTGATTAGTGTACGAAATCACTTTCAGACATCGCCACAGTTACGCAGATTTCAACTCTCCGAAGCCCGCTTCATAACATCTATCAATATTATTTGTCTTTCGTCTCATAAGCCGCCGTTTACAAGAAGTTTAACAATTTGCTGAGATCCTAACAGACCCAGAAGTCTGTTAGCAGCCTTTAAAATCCTCCTCTTAATCGAGGATTCTCATCAAGAACTCGTTTAAGCTCAGTTCTGTTTTGATCTGTTGTGCACCCGCCATTATTCCACAGATTGCGCTACATTTGACAAATGCACATTCCAAGAGGTAGGGGTAGGGCTGGTAGGAAATGAAAATGTACCCAACATTAAAGCCATTTTACGCATTTCTGTGGCTAAACTAGTGACTGGCCTCCCCAGGGTAATTTGAACATGAGCTTCTGCTTGCAGGCATTCTCTAGGTTATTTTTGCAGGGTAGGTGGGGTGGTCGTGTCTTAAAAAAAAACAACAACAACAACAAGAAAAACAAGAAAACGATAGACAGTATGAGGTCAAAAGATTATGATCTGTGTATCTTGCTCAGCTTTATCCGTTCACCAGTGAGGCCCTATTAGGGGTTTTCAGGATACTGGATATTTTGGTGATAAGTTAATAGGATGCAAGAAATTTAGGGGAAATATTAATGGGGTAGAGCATGTTTAGATCAGATAAAACAAGACATTATTGAGTAGAAAATCGTTGAGCTGGGTTTAACAGGATACAAGATATTTAGGACAAAAATTAATAGGATAAGGGATACGCCGACACCATACAGCGGCTGTGGGGTGCCTCAGGCTAATAACGAATGGTGCATACAAAATACAAACGTGTTTCCGCCAGATTAACAAAACGTGGAAAAAGTAGATCTTAGCCAGGGTTATTAGGATCCACAAAGAAAACTGGGGGCAGTCGTTAATTTTTCCGAGATAATTACCTACTGCTGACTGTAGCATTTTTCTGAAAAAAAGGTAAAGATATTTCTTCACAGGTTCGCCTTTGTATGCAGAAAACTAAACATATTAAAAAACATCTTTAAACTACGTAGTAAGTGGTAACAAAAAACCACTTTTGATATGTATTTGATGACAGAATCGTCGCAACAGCGTTTTAGCGTCCCTGAACAGCACTCCTCTGGCTTAGCCAAAATACAGTCTACATAACTTTTCCTCACAGTCAAAAACTAATGCATTGTTGAATAGGCTTGCCACTTCCAATTCATACCATAAAAATGTAGCTGTAATCACCCCTTTTTCAAAAGTTAAATGAGTTGCTTCATCCTTTCGAAAACTTTGTCGGTGTCCGTTACATTTTTTCCTGTTACTTCCCAAGTAAGTTAAACATTGACGTCTCTCGAAGTTGTTTTCCGCGCGCATTATGCCATCTACAGTTGAATTTCAGTATGATTTTTTCTACGGATACGATAATAGCTAGTTTTTCAGCTGGAAGCCGTTGACAGTTAGTGCTTAGCGATATGCTGCTTTTCTGGTAATCCCGGTTTTAGTACAGGCTCGTAATTTTAATTCGAAATTTGTTTCGTCCACAATGGGACTTTTTTTTTTAAGTCGCACGCCTGGTCATTCTCGTCCCCAGAGCCCACGATCCTTCTGGCCTGCGGCAGGAATCGAGAGCTCTGGCCAGACCCGATTTTCTGAGCATGCGCAGAGTATTCGTTTCGTATTCTCAGCCAATCAGATTTGCCAGATTTGACGGGAAGTCCGTGAATCGCTGACTTCCGGCGTTGGACTAGCCCAGAGCTCTCGATCCCTGCAGCAGGCCACAAGGATCGTGGGCTCTGGGAACGAGAATGCACGCTTGGTAGGGTAGTTAATTACGTCACTAGTTCCAACCCAAGCGCGCGCCTGGCGTTTAAACCATGCCTTACGTAATGCACAGACCGTGTGCCCACAAAAAAGAAGGCACCGTCCTTAACTGCCCTTCAGTAACTTTCTGAGCAGTTTCTTTTCTGATGCAGAAGTGAAACGGCTAAGAAAATGTAAGGAGTTTCAATATGACGTCGCTTACCATTACTTCCTGCGCACTATTCGTCAGTCTGTTGTCTTTTGCAAAATTTGATGGCACTTCCGGCAGCGAAAGACACAACTGTCCCGCTTTATCTGATCTAAACATGCTCTACTCCATTAATTTTTCCCCTAAATTTCTTGCATTCTGTTAATTGTTTAGCCAAATATCCAGTATCCTGAAAACCCCTAATAGGGCCTCACTGATGAACGGATAAAGCTGAGCAAGATACACAGATCATAATCTTTTGACCTCATACTGTCTATCGTTTTCTTGTTTTTCTTGTTGTTGTTGTTGTTTTTTTTTAAGACACGACCACCCCACCTACCCTGCAAAAATAACCTAGAGAATGCCTGCAAGCAGAAGCTCATGTTCAAATTACCCTGGGGAGGCCAGTCACTAGTTTAGCCACAGAAATGCGTAAAATGGCTTTAATGTTGGGTACATTTTCATTTCCTACCAGCCCTACCCCTACCTCTTGGAATGTGCATTTGTCAAATGTAGCGCAATCTGTGGAATAATGGCGGGTGCACAACAGATCAAAACGGAACTGAGCTTAAACGAGTTCTTGATGAGAATCCTCGATTAAGAGGAGGATTTTAAAGGCTGCTAACAGACTTCTGGGTCTGTTAGGATCTCAGCAAATTGTTAAACTTCTTGTAAACGGCGGCTTACGAGACGAAAGACAAATAATATTGATAGATGTTATGAAGCGGGCTTCGGAGAGTTGAAATCTGCGTAACTGTGGCGATGTCTGAGAGTGATTTCGTACACTAATCACCGAAAATGTGGCTGAAACATACTGGAAATATAACATGAGGCATCGTGGAACATCCAGTTGTCGACATGTCGCGAGGTAAGTGAAATATATCATTATTTTCTCTGTGCATCGTTATTTTCACGTTATTATGCTGATAAGGACGGAGGTCTTTGTTGACAAAAGCACAGCTTAAACTTCTTCTCCTAACATTTTACAGTTTTAACTGCCCTAAAATTTTATTGCATGTTTTTACAGATGAGACATTGCTCTTTAAGTGGAGGGTAGTTTTGGGATCTCAAGTGATGTACTTTTGGCGATATTTTCCTTTAAACTTCGCCTTTTTTATGGAGCTTCATGAGTAGTCCGAAAGGGAAGAAATTTAAATTCTGCAAAAAAATCAGGTGATGATCAAATTGCCAAAACAGCCTCTCAATGTAACAAGAAACATTTGCTTGTCTCGAATAAAGGGTTTTTACTCGGATTTATATCGTTTTCTTTGTATGGCAAATTGTTAAAAATGTGCCCTAAAATGGCCGCTGAAAGCCCTCTCAGAGGGGCAAAACCAAGATGGTGGCCCCAGCGCTAAAATACGAATTGAATGGAACTGAGAGTTATATTTTTGTGAATCACTTATCTAGACCATTCATCTGAGAAAGTTTGAGGAATTTGATTTTTTTCTGGTCCAAATGGCCATAGTTGAAATTTACGGAGGGCACCTCTTAAGTACAAGCTCCCACTTATTGACAAGCAGGGCAAAACAGTCGTATTCGACGTTTACGGAATCGGCAAGATAACCTCCCCCATTCCAGCAGTCGACATAAAAGGGGTCTCTAAACTATTCAAACACGTATACGAGGACGAATTAATAAGGCCCACCGGAGAGGTTGATACCTTAATAGGCTTTGAATACGCAGACGTCCATCCTTTAAAGGAACAAAGTTCTGGACATCTACTTTTATTGAAAAATCAATTCGCACGATTCTTAGGTGGAACACACCCAGTTCTCAAGGAAATCAACGAAAAGTCCTTCATTGGAGCTATGCACGCCCATCATGTCAAGATGGCAAAAATCGAAGACTTCTACCACGTGGAGAATCTCGGGATACAATGTAAGCCTCGCTGCGGTGGATGCAAGTGCGGTAGGTGCTCACTCGGTAGCAACACCTACACAATCAAGGAAGAAAAGGAATTAGCATTTATTTTAAAAAATCTGAGCCATGACGCAAAAGAAAAATTCTGGACTGCAGAATACCCTTGGATCAGAGATCCTTTTGATCTCCCAGAAAACAGAAGAGCAGCATTCGGCATGCTAATATCAACTGAAAAACGACTTCCTAAGAATAAGAAACACGCGGAAATTTATCAACAACAGATAAAGGACATGATAGATAGAGATGTAGCTCGCAAACTAACACGAGAAGAATTGCAGAAATACAAAGGACCTGCTCACCACATGTAGCTACAGCAGTTAAGTTGTGCGCGCGCGATGTACGACACTTGAAGTGGCGCGCGCTTCTGCAACAAATTTGCACGCGCAACATTGCGCAAGTTTTCAACGGGTTTCTAATTTAAGCTGTTTTACGCTCAATTACTATACTTTGTAGCCTTAAGAGTACTATTTTTTAAGTCATTGGAGGTTTATTTGAACGTGTGTTCAGTTATTTAAGGCTTTTCATGCGTATTTGTTTCGCGTGTACGTTACCCTTGTTTCTAGTTCTTTCTAGTAAGTTCTGTGGTGTCGCGAAAGCACGCGCGTAACGCCGCGACACCCAACTAGCGTTATAAAAGAGTAGTTTTTCCGTTAGCAAGATTAGTTGACGCAAGATCTGTTAATTCACCACAAATTAAGAAGTTTCTCCAAGTTTATCATTGATCTGGTGATCAAGGTAGCACCAAGGTAACTATTTTTTTTACGCTATTTTAGTTTGTTTATGTAAGCGGTTTGTATCTTTAGTCGTTTAGTTCAGTCTCATCGCTTGTGAATTGTAAATTTAAGTCTTAAGGTTTTAGATAAAGTCAAGTTGTATACGACATCGTTTTACCGTTACTGTAAATCGATCTTAAGTTTTCTCCTTTCACTTTTGTAACTTCCGAAGCATTTGAAATGTATTTATATCCTGTTATTTTCGCAAGCTAATTTGTAGTTTATTTGTATCCTTTATTTTAGTTCTCACGGTGTTTATAGAGTTTTCAAGAATTTTAATAAACAGCAGTTTGTGAACCGACGTTAACCAAATCACTGGAGGAATACTACATTTCACATCACGAAGTGCTAAAGCCAAACTCCAAATCCACACCAGTAAGAATTGTCTTTAACAGCAGTGCCAATTACATGGGTCATGTACTAAATGAATATTGGGCTAAGGGACCCGGCCTTTCAAACAGTCTACTAGGAATACTCATCAGATTTAGAGAGAATGAAATAGCCTTTATCGGGGAAATCAAGAAAATGTATCACACAGTCAGAACGGGAGTGATAGAACAACACACGCACCGCTTCCTCTGGAGGGATATGGATACAACTAGAGAACCAGACACGTACGTTATTCAGAGGGTTTCCTTTGGAGATAAACCTTCTGGAACTATAGCAACTGTAGCACAACGAAAAACAGCAGAGATGGCTAAAGAAAATTACCCGAAAGCATCTGAGCTACTCATAAACAATACATACATGGATGACATCATTAATAGCGTTGACAACGTTGAAACTGCCAAAAAGCTCACGAATAAAATGGAAACCATCTTGAGTAACGGAAACCTCAAATTTAAGGAATGGATATATTCACATGACAATATTGCTCCAGACCAGGACCTTATACCAACAGACATGAAAACAGCATATGAGAAAGTACTTGGTGTTGTATGGAATCCAATTACAAATAATTTCTACTTCAAAGTCAAGCTTAATGTCACACCCAAAAGAAAGACACGACGCCCCAAACAAAATCAAGGGACGACTACTAATACTTCCAAGACTCTAACCAAGAAGACAATTCTATCACAAGTAAATAGTGTTTATGATCCACTCGGATTAGCGAGTCCTCTGACCGTCAGGGCAAAGATTCTCATGAGACGATTGTGGATTCACCACCCAAAATTGGAATGGGATGATCCTATACACGAAGAAGATCACCAGAATTGGGCTAACTTCTTCCAGGATCTAAGTGAAATGGAAAAGATTAAAGTCAATCGATGCACTAAACCTAAAAAAGCCACGGGAAATCAAATCCTCGTAATATTCAGCGCCGGATCTAATGATGCATATGGCGCATGTGCTTATGCTAGATGGAGACTTCTTAATGGAAATCACGAAACCAGCCTCATCTTATCCAAAAATCGCCTCGCACCTTCCAAGAAACTATCAATCGACCGGATAGAGCCCTGTGGTTCGGTGTTAAATAAAAGATTAAAAACCACAATAACAGAACAATGCAGATACCGTTTCGAGAAATGTTATCACATCACTGACTCTCAAATCGTTCACTCCATGATCCAAAAAGAATCCTATGGATTCAATACCTTCGCCGCAGTGCGGGTAGGAGAGATCCAAGAGGGAACTAATACGAAAGACTGGTACTGGACCGCAAGCGAATTTAACGTAGCTGATTTGTTAACGAGAGGAAGTAAACCAAACGATATCGATATAAACAGTAAATGGCAAAAGGGACCGGACTTCCTTAAACTACACGAATCTGAATGGCCAATAACGAAAACAAACTCGGAACAAAAAATCCCCATCAATACGATTAAACTGGAACTATCTTCACCAGACAGAGCTGAAAAACGACTGCGCATGCTCACTCGCGCGCGCCGAGAAACTGGGAAAGACAACATAAAATCATAGCAACGTACACGTAAAATGGCGGCATTTTTGAAAAATTTAAGAGCGCTGAGAGTTTTCGCTTGGGCTAAGGAGTAAGTAAAAAGGTTAAGCTTGAAACTTTCCTTTAAGACCGGTCGATATTAGTTCTAAAACATATCTCCTGAACACCACACTTCCATCTTTGAACACTCATCGAAATTTTGCCGCGAAGTCGGAGTTCGTGCCGCGAAAATGCGGCTCGTGTTGCAGATTATGTTAATGAGTTTAATGTTCACGGAAACTTCCGGTGAGCGGACCTGTTGGTACCACAGAAAAACCAGAAAAGGCGAGGAATGCAAAGGGAAAATGCGGAGGTTCAATGCTGCAATAGCAAGGTATGTCGGTGGCACTACGAACAGCTGGGCGTGTACTCGACACTGGACCAGAATAAACCGCGAAGCACATGGTTTTTGTGCATGTCCACTTCCTGTGCACTCAACTGATATTTCAGACAACATACCAGCGAGGTTTATGAATTGTTTGACCGCATCGGACGTACTACGAGTGGTTACCGTCCTGGTGTGCGGTGGTGTTCCAGTTGTAGGAAAAATGCAGACCAATTGTTTAAAGATGAACAAGATTACAGCCCTCCTCGAAAGGTATGGTTACTGGGAGGTTACAATAAGAACGCCCTTTAAAATGAGTGGCACATATTTCCGAGTTTCTTGTGACATGCAAATGTAAAACCGGTACAAATAAGTTCCTTTTGATGATTTCAGAGAAAAAGTACTGATGTGACATTCCATCACACCTCACCCATGCCAAAACAGGTACTTCTCATAATTTTGTATCTTATTCGATGCCAGCTATGTAAAATCAGTTCGAAATAACAAACCTCTTGTTGCATTCCTCCTAGAAGTCACCAGAGGAAATGGAATTGTTGCTCAGAAAGGAGACAAAAAAGTGCTGCACCTTGCAAACACAGCTTCATGTGGCAACACAACAGCTCGCAGAGATAAAAGGTGTTTTTACTGTTTTGAAGCTGCTTGAATTAAATTTAGCATCATAACAAAAACTCTATACTTCTCACAAAAATATTTTAATTTTTGTCATGGTTGATTTTTCTATTACAGAGTCAACAATTGAAAAGAAGTTGGAAGCATTTCAAAAGGCCCTGTACAGACATCAAATAACCACCCCAGACCAGAAAATTTACAATCCAGAGGCAATGAAACAGTTTACAGACAAAAATAGCCCTGGACTCTTTGTGGACATCCTTAACTGTTTAAGTGGAAGGAAAAGCTTGTCCAATAGAAGGAGAGAGATGCAAGAGCAGAGAGTGGTGTCCCTACTCCACATAATGGCCTATTTTAGGTAACAAACTTTAAATGAAGTGAGCTACCCGTAAGAAAATTGTTTTTCATTCATTGTTCATAGGGGTTGTAACAATGGAAGCAAATTACTTTTACCTACATGACAGGTCACAAAAAACATCTACACTGCAAAAGGACAGTGGCTTATACGCAGCTAGTTGTGGCATGTCCTTGCAAGGCCTATCTGCTGGTCAGATTTTAGGATACAGCACTACGCCTAGGAACGTGCAGCAGTTAAAAGCAGACCTTGCTAAAGATCATGCCAACTACATATCACAACAGTTGAAGAGAGTAAATGAGGTCAGTCTGCAAATAAATAAGCAATTCTAATCAACAAATGGCTTCATGCACACTACCAAAAAATATTATTGAAAAAAAAAGCCATTTTGACTAATTAATTTTCTTTCTTGTCTTTATCTAGAATAATAAATTAAAATTAATAGAGCAGTTTTCAATTGAGTGTGGAAAGTAATCAAACAATATTAATTTGGTTTTGGTTTTGCGTTTACTACGGTTTGAAATCAGCTGAGTACAGTAATGTAGTCTAATAATAATAGACTACATTACTGAAGTCAGCCACTGTCAAACCGTAGTTTGGTTCTGGTTTAAGTCACTCAATTGAAAACCACTCTATTAACTACTTAATTATGGTTTTTACACTCTGTCTTTCCCATCAGTTGACATGCTTCATGGTCTTAATGGTTGATGACTTCCACAACATTCACTAATTTCATACACCAGCACAACTTGTTAGGACAAATGTGGTACACATGGCATCCTGTATAGCAGATGTGCATCCCACAGTCAGTGCAGTACCCCGCCCATCATCATCCTCACACAGACAAGTAGTGATCAATGTAAATGGCCGACAGAAGACCTGCCTTGGTGGAATACATGTCCCATCTGTCCTGGAAATACTAACAAATGCCTTAATAAATATGCAAAACCAGCTTTTGGACCAGCTACCACAAAATATGCAAAGCATTGACCCAGGGAGACTACAGGCAGCACTGCGAGAACTAAGGCTAGTATAATTTATAATGTTTATAAACAGTGGCCTGTTTGTGAATATAAAGTGACCTGTTATAAATATCAAGAGTGAATATCATCAGCGTACAGCAATTTTAATAAACCAAAAATTATTGGAAATCGGCATTTCAAGAATAACAATAGTTATAGAAATGCCAGCAACAACAACATTTTTATTTGTTATTCAGGGTGTACTCAGATCCAACGACACAAGACCTCGAGACACTGGAGACATGTATGTTGATTGATGAGTTCGAACAAGATCTAAAAAGCATGGACAACTACAAAACAACCCTAGAGCGTGTACTTAATAAATACCCTGAACTTCAGCTGTACAGCAAGAAGTATGTTCTGCCACTGCCTGCTGATTGGCCAGGATGGTACTATCCCAAAAAGCTAATAGCAAGTGGATGGAATCCCAGCATTGGAATAATACCAGAGCACGGGCCATTTCATGTGTGCCTCAATGCCTATGAAGATGTTGTTTCAAATTTCAAAAATTTTTTTGATAAACTGTTTTCAAGTGTCTTTGGAGGCACTTTGGCATCCAAACCAAAACCCTTTAAAACATCACTATGTGTGACTGCTGCATTAGTGGGTTGGCAACTTGTAAGAGCAAAAGTTCTGGAAAAGTTTGCAAACTGCAAGCAACATGAATTTGTGACAATTTTGCACTTACTTGAACATGTTGTGCCTATCATCTTTTATCAGTACAATATTTTCAGAAGTGGCAATCTAAAGCTATATGAGATGGTCATGGCACAGTTGGCAATTATTTTCATCTGCTGGAGAAGGAAACATTATAACAAATCAACCTTGTCATTTTTGAGTGACTGTGCATATCAGTGTAAATATCTTCCGGCATACTGGTCTAAAAAGGCCAGTATTCTCAAGTTGATAACTGAAAAAAAGGTAGAAGTCTGGCATTCTGTTCTAAGAAGAAACACTGAAAAGTTTGAAGATGCAAAAAGCATTGAAGATACTGCTAAATCACTAGCATCATCAGGGTTTCTTAGCGAATTTGTCCAGTCCTTTGTTTCACAGTACCACCGTGGTCAGCAGAGTGAATCCAACTTGTGGCTTATTGCAGGGAAAAGTGCAGAATTTCTTCTTGATCTGTTTAAGAGCATTTCACAGAACTGCCGCAAATCATACCAGGTAACAATCCTGAAAATAAAAAAAAGTCATAAAATTAATAAATACAGAAGTCTAAACCATTTATTATACCATCATAAAACAATACAAGAATTTGATGATGCAAGAAAAATTGAAAAACACAAGCTGCAAGCAAGCATTTTCCACATTTCTAAAGTATTGTCAAATTCCTGAGGTGCGTTAAGACAGTTTAAGTAAAATGCGTGGTTTAGGCTTCTTTATATGATTCTTAGATATGTAGGATAAGGATATGCAGACATAGATATAAAATGTACCAAACAATAGAATGAATATTAAAATAAACAAATATAATTAATGAATACTGTTAACATCTCTGACTTAAAAAATGGAAAAACAAACAAACAAAATTACTAACATCATGTTTTCCTCATAATAAATGTACATGTACTACTGACATGCACATAATTTAATTTTTGACTCAGGTTGAACGCCCAGTTGCAAATAATGGAAGACCAAAAGGGAAGCCACAGTACCATCTACCAACGTTTGAAACCACAGTAGACACCAAGTGTTTTCCACTAAGTTATAATCTCGATGATGTAGAGCCAGGCCAACAACCTCACCCAGATATTTATTGTGATTTTCCAACTTGCACAAGAGAAACAGATGCCGTTGTTAGACTGGCCTGCTTCCACTGCCTTCACCAAGCTTGCTTGCCTTCAAATCACTGCTGTCCAATCTGTGCTGAACCACTGAAGAAAAAAGTTCAAAAGTTAGCAAACACCTTCAACAATGGGCTTTTGTCGTCTAAAGATGCTAATGAAAGGGAAAATGATGATGATGATGAACTCCATGACGATGAAAGCAATAATACACCACTTACAGGCTTGAACATATCCGACGCTGAACTTTTCTACACCTCACCAGAATGGTCTCAAAAGGTTAAAAACATCCTGGATACTTATGCAACTATCCCTCTTCCATCCCGGGCCAATCATTCATCCAGAAATCAACCTTCAGCTACAAATACCTCGTCTCCCTCTAACAGCTCTTCTCAAGTTCTAACACTCATTATCATCCCTCCGAACCATCATGGCAATGTCACTTTCTGGTCATTCCCAAGCAGTATTTCACAGTCCACAATTCTAGGAAGAAAAGGAAGCAATGCCTGTTCTTTTATTGCACTTTTGTTTAGCAAAATGTTCTTTTCAGAAAATGTTCAAATTCCTCTGCTCAACAGTTCACTGAGCCAGACATGGGTGTACCAGCTAATTGTGCAAGGGATTTTAGTGGGTAACAGCATCTATGACTCAGTGACACAAAACATTCCTCAAACATTTGGTGTTTTACAAGCTCTACAGTCATCCACTGTATTAAACAATGTAATTGGTGGCACCACTGTAGGACCTGAAATGCCTGTTAGCATTATCCCTGAAGCAAGTCCCGCAGCTAATTTACCTTTTCACTGGAGAACTGCTTTAACGCACGGCAAAACAACATCTATTTTTATTTTAAATTCCAATACTGTCGTCTTCATTCCAACCACACAAGGTGTTTTCCTCTTAGACAGCTACTTACATGGAAACAGTGGAGCCCATGTAGCTTTTGCAGAATGGCAGTACTCCTTCGAATTACTTTCTTGGTTCAAGCAAGTCAACAATTTTCAGTTCACTCTTGGTACAGTCACTAATGTTAGGTTTCACTAACACCTCACTAAACTTTTCCCAGCTTTTTAGCATTTTTAGCATATATTTTCCTAGCTTCCTAATTTCCACCATTTAAACTACTTTTTAACCCATTAACTCCTGAAGCTTTTTGTCAAAAAAGCATTTTTTGGACATTTTCAGGCTGGATATGAGCCAAATTAGCTGCAATCTACTCAAATAGCAGTTGCAACAGGACAGCATGCCTTTCTTTCCCTCAGCATCGCGTTTTACGACATTTTGGCCAGGGCATACGCAGAAATCAAAGAGAAAGTGTGGTTTACATCGTTTTTATTTTATTCATTTTTTTTCTTACTAAATTGACGGGGAGATAAATAAGGAAAGGCATCTGTAGAAATGTACATCACACTGAATTTGAACTCCGACTACTGTCTCCAGAAAGTAAGCCTTTATAGACTCGTTATTAGCGAAATATAAGCTTAAATCAGCAAAGTCAAGGTCAGCCCATGAGAGCAGATATTTTTTTACCTTTCCAAATTCTCTGTTCAATTTCACAAGTAAGAATACTCAGCGTTCCATTAATTTTTCTGTCATATCTCCAGGAATGTTGAGTGGCAGGGTAAATACATAAATATTTCAACATGAAGAAGGGAATCATTTACTTTGCAGTTTGTTCCCGTGAGGTCCAAAAGCATGCAACGAGTGCTCAAGTACAAATGTAAGCTGATGTGCTCAAATGCGAGCTTACGTGGCAGGTTTATCCTTGCGGGTCGGTTACATCTATATATAATTATTTGTAAAGAGCAAACACATTTGAATAGATGTATTGACAACAAGGTAGTTGAAATTTACACTTTTTTAACCTGTAAGTGGTATCCAAAATAAACTTAACAAGCGTAAAGCGGTCACTACTCACCATGGCGCTGCGACCGATGTCTGCTAGAATTTGCTATGTTTAGACCGTCAATATAGCCAGAAATATGTTCAGGATATCAGGAACATCTGCTTGACTGAAATGACATTGAAAGTTCCATCTTCTCCATTTTTCTCGGATGATATTAGTCCAAAAAATTAACATCGAATGGCGGCAAAACTTTGCATTGATCAAACGATCGAAAATGCCACCACTCGTCGACTCACCCGCCAAAACCCTACGCATGCGCAGTCGTTTTCAGCTCTGTCTCTTCACCACCCATCCAAACTGAGCCAAAAGACACACTTGCGTCGAGGATAAACATCGAGAAATATTCAAATTACAAAAAGTTGCAACGAGTTACCGCCCGAATTTTGGCCATGTACAAGAAAGACCTGAAGCCGACATCGAAAAATGCAACACGAACGCTAACAGCAGGTGACATCGACAATGCCGAACGTTTCCGGATTCTTGAATCACAATCTTCGATGCAAACGGATATCCTAGCGGGTAAATACACGCGGCTCTGCCCTCGCAAACGAGATGACGGAATTTACGTTGTTGGGGGACGTGCTAGAGGATGGGTGGAAATGACTTATAACAAAACCGAGATCATCTTACTACCATATGGGCATAGATTTTCACGTCTATATGCCGAGCACATACATTATCGAGGTCATCTGGGAGTGCTATCAACTGCAAGCAAAATACGAGCAAAATTCTGGATCATCAAATTGCTGAAACTGGTGAAATCCATCAGAACAAACTGTGTAATATGCAAGAAATTGGACAACAAATTGAACGAACAAATCATGGGAAGACTCCCGATTGAAAGATTAAAACCTGCCCCGGCATGGACCTACACAGCATTAGATCTATTTGGACCATTTAAGATAAAGGATGAAGTTAAAAAACTAACAAGTGGAAAGCCATATGGAATTATTTTCCACTGCCTCGGTACACGAGCTGTCCACATAGATATTTCACCAGACTATAGTACCGAAAAATTCTTAATGGTACTCCGCAAATTTGTATCTATAAGAGGCTATCCATCCAAGATCTACTCAGACAATGGTTCCCAATTAGTAGCCGCAAGTGAGGAATCAAAGAAGATGGTAAAAAATTAAGACCAACAGAGTTTACAGGAGTATGGACAAGTAGAAGGATTTCAATGGGTGTTCTCTTCAGCAGACGCACCTTGGCGAAACGGAGTCTCAGAAGCGTTGATAAAACCAACGAAAAGAGCCATAACAGCAGCCATCGGTGAAAGCATTCTCACATTTTCTGAAGTACAAACTGTGTGTTATGAGACTGCAAACTTACTTAATGAGAGACCGATTGGACAACATCCAACTTCCTCGGATGACAAACACTTGTGCCCTAACGATCTTCTCCTGGGACGATCCACATCTAAAATACCTAGTGGAACGTTTACATACTCAGCCGATCCATGCCGTCGATTTGAATTCGCTCAAATGGTTACAGACAACTTTTGGAAGAAATGGACAAGAGATTATATTCCAAGCCTGTTAATACAACAGAAATGGCATACTGCACATAGAAACTTAAAAGTAGGAGACGTTGTTCTTATACAGGATTCCAATCTAATCAGAAACCAATGAAAACTGGGAAAAGTATCAAAGACATTCGAAGGACCAGAGGGCAAAGTACGCAAAGTTCAAGTACAGTATAAGAACCCAAAACCTGGAGAACCGGTATTGAAATACAACGGAAGACGTTACGTCACAACTGAAAGACCAGTTAACAAGTTGGTCGTTCTGTTACCCAATGATGGACATAGAGTGTCTGCACAATAACTTGAGCAACATTCTATTACTGTAAACGAAAATATTAGTTTAACTCGTATTTGGCGGGGGGAGTGTATCGTCATTGATTATAATTTCACATAATTACGCGCGCATAATGTGACAAACGATAATTGCTTAATTATTGTATCACTGACCAATTGACACAGAAACAACTGTGATAAGGCATTATCTGAAGGCCATCGGGTAAATATTCTTTCGTATTTCTTTCTGTTATCTGAAGATCATAAATGGACAATTTTGTATTGCTTTGCAGATTTCTAACTACATACTATATATTATATTGACTGATCATTGCTTCAATTATACGCTACGCTTCTGCTACCAAACGGAATAAAGTTGTTTGAAACTGATAGCCTATTATAGCATACATGAGAATGCTTTAATCAACTGCCATTTCAAGTTCTCTGCTCAATGTTCACAAACAATAGAAACGTCGTCGTAAAGACCAGCTGTTTAAGTATGCTAAGTTGCAACTTTCTCTGTGCCGCATAATTGGTAATTTGCACGCAAACTACTTTGTTGAGAACGTGCTTGAAATCTTTCAGTTTTTGTCTTTCATAAGACTCAACTTATCGGATATAACAACGAAATATGGAACACGTGTCTACGACTATTCAGTATTCCAAGCCTATTTTCGTGTCGGAAATTTATTATTCAACTTGCGACAATAATTAGTGGGCCTTGGTCTAAACTTAACCTTAAATATGAAATATTCAATAATTTCAGTACCGTGAATTTAAATACTTCAATGTTGTAATTATCTCACATGCCTGTAAATTAGATGATTATTTTAAGGGATGTTATTCACAGGAAAGCATTTTCTTATTCACAGCAAAGCATTTTCCTCCAACTGTGAGTACCGTACATTCGAATTCCCTGCTAACCTCTGATGAATTGCGTAGACGATTTTTTTTTCCGGCGAACCTCCAATCTTTCGGTGTTTTGGCAAAAAAGTTTAGATGCACGTAGGGGCCAAACCACCCCCCAAATGTTTCGTCAGTTCTTGGGTATTTCACATTATTTCGCATTACTTAAAAAGTGTTGACTCTTTCTACACCAAACTCGGCAGATGAGCAGGAGACCTATTGCCAATTATATTTACGTGAAAAATGTCACTAAATGTCAAAGTTGTCACGTCACAGTGATGACGTCATGTTTTTTGCCACTTTTGAAGTTTTTAATATGCATATTTTTTACAATGTGTTCGAAAGAGCACATCAAGGGGAGTTGAAACCTGAAAAATTTTGTCCATATCACAAAAATTGAATGAAATATGGCATTTTTTAATATAAAAAATGACTCAGCAAAATATGGGGTCCCCCCCTTGAGAAAAACCCCCAAATTGGAGCCGTAATTTTGTTCCAGCAAATGCAGCTATGTTGCACATGTGATGTGTCAGATGACTAAAGCAAAAATAAAGAAGAAAATCGGAATAAAAAATTATCCCTCTAGTGTTATTGCGTTAAAATTAGTTTTGTTACGTCAGAACCTGTGACGTCACCCGTTTTTTTATAG
Organism: Orbicella franksi; assembly: GCF_964199315.1. NCBI lineage: Eukaryota > Metazoa > Cnidaria > Anthozoa > Scleractinia > Merulinidae > Orbicella > Orbicella franksi. The sequence continues at coordinate 8,353,113 of NC_138149.1, forward strand.
CAAAGCCGAAAATCAAATTTCTAAAACCATGCGATTTTTCACAACATCAAGCTTTCTATTTTTCTAGATTATTAGCCTTCCTAGAATAAAACTGAAAAAAATAAACCAGAGAGACTGACTTAAGAAGGACAGTATGGTTAAGCAAATTCCGGGGGGGACAACAACAAAAGTATTTAATTTACCATATCTCAAAAAATAATCATCATAGCAAAAAACGGTTTCCGGTATTTTACTCCTCAAGTCAAGGCCTTTCCAATGACATAATCTTTACATCAGATTTTACAAAAAATTATAGCACGTTTTGGTGACGTCATCAATTATGACGTCATAATCTGACATTTTGTCACAACTTCCAAATTAAAGTAAACTGGAGAACAAAGAAAGCTAATGTGCCAAACTTGGTTCAGAAATATATAAACCAAGCAAATATAGCCTTCATGAAACATTAGGGGGGTGGTTTGGCCCCTACGTGATGATTTACCGTCGAGATTTCCAACCAATTCTACTCCCCTTAGTGACACCATACCTCTTGCCATTTTAAGTTCTCTACTCAATGTTTACAAAAAATAGAGAGGTCGCCGAAAAGACCTCACTGAAATTTTTTTTAATCAAGAGAACTTTCTAATTTCAACGTACATTTCACTTCTTCTTTGTCTAAGTTTTAGCTTGAAAATCTTAACTTAGCGACTGCTACAGTGTTGACTACTGGGTCACTGATAATTTCTACCCAATAAAGTTTTGTTATTTTAAATGTAGGCCATCTCAGACTCTGCCAATCAAGAATATATCCCAGGTGGTTCTCTTCATATGGGTAAATAAATATTGATTTTACGACTAGCATGTGTGTAATATCAATATTGACAGACTCGCCATTGGGTATTCCTATATCGCTTGCACAATGTTCTGTTATGATCGTACACTTGATGTTTTTCTACCGGGTAACAAATTGGAAACATGGATGCCTCCGGCTGCTTACAACATGTAATAGACGAAGCCGCAAGGTTTTCTGGCTTTCAATCGCTTCTCGGAATTCATTAATGACGGACGATTTTAAAAACAGAACAACTTCAACATCGAGTTCAGGTGGTACAAAATAGTTTGAGCACACCGATCGGAGTTGTAAATTCTTAATTGTCAGTCGACAGTAAGAAACCTTAAGCCACTATTTATTATTTTCTCTTTTTTTTTCAGATACTACGTAACACGTCTGGAAAATGATGATTTTTCGTCAGGAAACGTTTATATTATTACTCACGTTTGAATTTTTCGCAATACAAAGTGGCTTTTCGCAAGAAATTACTGGTAGGTCAGTTTTTTCTATAACTCCTGTAATACAACATAGATTCAGAAACTAATTAATATTCTCGTGGAAAACACTGAGGTGTATTAATTGAGTAACCGAGGAGTTACTGTTATACTGAAACTCTTTTCAGAATTCTACATGAAGAAAAGCAATTATCCGTCCCTTTGGATAAAAGAAATTTTTTCTTTCAGTATAATTAAAATGCGTAACCATTTGTTATTAGCCTAAAATAAATAGAACAAGAAACTTTATTTGAAGCTTTCAAAAGCATCAAGGTATTGCAAACAATTTTCGCCTGCAGGTAACATTAAACAAAGGTATGATACTCAAAGATGATTTTTCCTGTTTGACGTTATTTGATGTGCCTTATAAAATAATATTTGTGAAGGAGTCTTTTTCTTCACAATACATGTATGTTAATTGATTCTTAGTTTGTTAATGCAGCTGTTTTTCCTTTACAACCATGTTATCTACTGTTTCGTAAATATCTAACAACAAAGACAAATGTTTTATTATTTTTTACCGTTAATTCAGTTCCAAACATATGCAGTGGTTTGCTGTGAGCCTAACTTACTGCCTGGCGAGTTCAAACTTTGCATCAATTTCATTTATAACATAGCCTTAGCAAAGCGCGCGTTCTGATTGGCTAATACGCACGATCCATTTGCCCGTGGGTTGCACGCTGACGTCAGTTTGTTTATTTGTACTTTATCTCGGCAATTTCTTTCATCGAATTTACCCCTTTTTGGAACATAATTCCTATATTCTTTCTCCTAAAATATGGAAAAATCTATTAATTCTTCTGGAGATGAGGAAGATAATTTCTGTGAGCTACCAAATTTCAAGCTCAAGTTTTTTGCCGGGCCTCCACGTAAGAGATTTGCTGAATTAAGTGAGCAGGAGTTGAGTCAGCTGGTTGAGAAGACACTCGGAGAAGACCAAGAAAACATCAAACTGGTCTGTATCAACCTTTCGAGGTTAGTAATGCAAAGCGGCAGTTTTAGAGAGAATTTTTCAGCGATTTGACGACAATAAAATTCAGCACAAGCTTTCATTGTATAACTTTTCTGGCGTCGAAAGCAATTTAGATGCTTTCGGCGAGCAAAACTTGTACATAAGATTTTTGACAAATTTCTGTTTTTAATTAAATCTTATATACGAAATTCTTCTGTCCCAAAACGTTGAAGAAAATAGTTTTACTGAGTTTAAATAAAGGACGTTTTATCAAATGTTTGTAGTCTCTGATGAATTATTTCAGTTCCCGGGTTTCAGTTTTGCTCGATTGCTCCATCGTAAATTGAACTCGTGAAGAAACGGCCGCTTGAATAAACAACTGCATCATTTCTTTAAGCCTCGGTTTTCTGTTCATTTAAGCTTATTTTTACCATATAACGAAAGCAACAGAGATCATGTTTAAAAGCCACTCAGCCCTAGATACGCAACTTTAAGGCTTTTAAATTTAATAAGCTCATCGATTTAAAACGAAGTGGAAACGAAAACGTAACCCACAAACCTGCTATTAAAGAGGAGCATCTAAAACAGCTTAACTGAAGCCAGGGGTGCTTGTTCGCTTTCTTCCCCACTCTCGCTTTTAAGAAGTGTCCGGTTCCATATTGTTTTTTTTTTTTCCTTTGCCGAAGAGACCCTGAAGGAGAGAGAACTCAACCACCGAAAGCTTCAACCATGCACTATTGAAAATGTGCAGTTTGTCTTCACTGATTCTTCGGAAAACCCATCTAAATTTAACTAACTTTTGAGAAACGCTTTTCCCGACTACAATTTTCGTGTGTTGTCAGCTTGGTATTAAGGTTAACTGAGCAGTTTGACGTTGTTTGTTGGTCCGAGATCGAGAAAAGGTAAACTAACTCACCACGATCCAAGAAAAATTTTGATCTGTCGCTTTTTTAGATTTTTGAATGAATATTTTCGCGCGGTTTATCGTGCTTTTGTCTTCATGTAAGCAGGATGAGATTTAATAAATACTTCCATCCGATAGGAAAGATGTTAGAAGTTTCAATGCTATAAAAGAAATTGTAAGAGTGCAGCCTGCAACTATCGAGCTATGGATGCACCTGGGAGGTTTGCTAAGCACTCAAGAGGCTTGAGTCACACTCGGACGCTTCTTTCGTTGTTAGCAGCCTCCCGAGTGCATCCATAACTCGATAGTTGCACGCCGCACGCTTACCATTTCTTAATTATAAGAACCTCATTCATTTTTTGCTCCATTGTACCTGATATTCTTGACGTAATGATAAAATGGTCACAGTGCTTTGTAAAAGAAAATCAGTGGGAACTCCGACAATTTTTTATTCGTGTCCTTTCGCGAGATAACATTAGGGAGTTTAAGAAGAAAAAAGACAGGACGGTGACGGAAACGGGAGCGTCGCTAAAAAAAGGTTTAATGGGTAGAACATTGGCTGTGTGTGTACATTATAATTCTCAGTACATTTCTTTGCGTTCCAGTGTAAAACAACAACGTGAAATGACCAAATTTTGCATTGTCTGAAGAACGTGAACCACGACGGCTAATTGTTTCAATTTTTAATTCAAATTTATCGTTGTGTCCCAGATTCAGTTTCGTGATAGTTTTGACAGTGATAGGCATGGGTCGCACTAGAGCGAATTCTGTTTGTTTTACCTAAAATTGGGTCAAAATTGTAGCTTTTCCTAATGCGACTCCTACTAGCAGAATTTGGAAAAATTTGCCAGTGGACCAAAAAGGTCAAAGACGCCGTAGTGTATGGGTGGGGCAGACAGATTTTTCCAAAATCGCCCAAAGAAAACAAAAATTTATTAAACATGTCAACTGCGTGTTTATTTAAGATAATTGATGGACAGTATGCCTTCACGGGAAAGCATCATTGCTTGCAAAAGCGTTTTATCAGTATTTACACAAGAATTTAGCCTTGTCGTGTGGCTTCATATGCGACCGGAAAACGAACCCCCAAAAATTGATCAGTGCTGATATATTTGGGTCTTTCGGACCGACCAAAACAAAAAATTCGCTCTAGTGCGAGCCATGTCATAATTAAAGTAACTTTACAGTACAGCGAGATCCGTATATGTAAAATAAAAAAGTCATTTTTTAAATTCACGTTGTCCTCGGCGTCGCCGTCGTGGTTACTTAAACCTTTTTGTCCTTGTGAAGGCGAGAGTCAAAGAGACTGCACGAAACTCCACAGGACGAAATCCTACGTTTACTTTTTGCGGAAACCTAAAATACCAAGTCTTGGCGATTCTATCAAGTTTCCGTCATGTTTCCGGAACGGAAATATCAAGTCGTGTTTCCGTCATATTTAAGTCAGGAAGTTTAGGCTGTTGTTCGTTTCCATTATGTTTCTGCAAACGGATTTTTAATATCCCTGTTGAATCTTTGCAAAGAAAACAAACCAATAATTGTTTTGTGCGTCTTAATATTTTGACGAATTTGAAACGTTAAGAAACTGCAGTTATCAATGAAATTATCAATGTGGATTTTCAGAACAACAGTCGTGAGAAAGTTTGTATATGAATTAGCAACTCCGGCTGCTGTTACGACTTACAAAGAAATAAAATTAATATTATAACACAGCATGAAATCACAAATCGCGGATACTGAGGGAACTGAGAGGCGGCAGAAAGAAAATGGATCAGTGTACTGACTTTGCAATTATTCCGCGTCATATTGAAGCCGATTTATGCACGTATAAAAACAAGTTCCAACAATATGTGGATAATCACAAGGGAAATTCAAAGGATCTTTTAATTTGTAGCTTCACAATCTCTCTTGTTAGGAAACTGTCCTTTTGATGAGAACACACTCTGCAGTTGGTCAAACGACAAAGATACCGACCACTTTGATTGGAAGCTTAGGCGAGGGAGCACGCCAAGCAGCAACACAGGACCGGCCAGCGATCATTCAGGTTGAGAGCTTAGTCTGAACGTGACGTTTAATCTACTTTAATATCTTTTCTTTCCCACCTTATTTGTTGGTGAACTAAAGTAGGCGATGCAAAAGATTAGCATATGTAATTGAAGTCTGCGTTTTCTTTATTTACAGATCAGTATTATTATTATTCTTGCTTGCGGCTGTATCGACAAAATCCACCTGGTGTCCATTTACGTTTAGCTCCCGCCTGATCTTAATCTCATAAATTAATGCATTAACATCACTCTTCTCCTAGGTAATGGCTTATATATCTACATCGAGACGTCACATCCTCGTAAATACGACGAGAAGGCCAGGCTCAACAGCCCTTGGATGAGAGGCCCCAGACAGATGACGTTTTACTACTCCATGTACGGCAGCACTATTGAGTCCCTGTCTGTGTATGTTAGAATCAGCGGCAGTGAAGAAAGGATATGGAGTCGCCATGGAAACCAGTTATCAAGCAACTGGATCGAGGGCTGTGTGGCTATAAACTACAATGGCACCTACCAGGTAGAACCGTTTTATATTTATTTATGTAAAGTTGTAGAAGAAAATGATGTGCACTTGCAGTAGCTAATTTACAGTGAGCGCTAAATATGGGTTACTGACCGAACGAGCTTGGCTAAAGGTTTACTGCAAATATGGGAAAAGAACACTATTTTCTTTCTTACACAGCGAGAGATCCCGATAGTGCCATCTAGCCTAGTCGGATAGCTAACAGCAGCGCATTACTTGGGTCATCTTTCTCGTTTAATATAGTGAATTTCCATGCTGTAACCAAAAACAACAATCTATTTTTGATATTATAAACCAAGTTTAGGGTCTTTATATATGCTTGTCTAAGTTAATCCCTAATTTAATCCTTAAATATCTCTATTAAAAGAAAAGAAAAAGCAAAAACAAAAACACGCACAACATCCACCCAAACTGCGGCAAAATTCTTGAAAGGAATAAAAATAATTAGAAGTCCACGATTGTTCTGGTATCTTTACATTCAACCATTCACACAAACGTGACTCTGTCAACGAAAACATGGAGTAACCACTGGCATATATGCCGCTGTTGAGATCTATTGGGAGCCGAAACATGAAGCAGTGATTTTGAATTTGAAATTCATTGTCCACCAAAGAAGAATGAGAAATACTGATGGCTCAAAAATTTTATAACTTTTTAAGCTCTAGATCAGTTCAGTACGTAAGCTTTTCACCCCTTTTCAAAATTAATTTCTCTATTTACTTACTGCAGGTTGTAATCGAGGGTGTGGCTGGCGTGACATTTTCTTCTAACATCGCCGTGGATGACCTCGATTTCAGCACGAACTTGACTTGTGTCTCTATCGGCAAACCTACGCCACCTGAAACATTTGAAGGTATTGTTTTCCGTACCGGAGGTTATTTTCACACCTGTACATTAGGCTCGCGTTACGCTCTCTACTAGACACAGTCCTGATCGTAAAGACCAGAGTCGGGTTGTTTAAAGCAACCCAGGATTAGCGAGAATTTTAATCCTAGTTCTGTAACTTTTCGGTGAGTTTTTCTGTTTTATATTGTTTTTCCTTCAGTATTGAGTGTGAATGATCTCAAACTACACAAACATACGCGGTTAAAAACGAGGAAAGTTAATACTTCGGTTAACTTTTAATCCTGGGTTAGCGTTTACCGGCAACCCGGCTCAGGCAGTTAGAATGTTTCATAAGGTAGTTTACTTGAAGTTCTCTTCTTTATAGATCATATTCTCAGTCTCGATATTGGACTGGAACTAGCTTGTAACTGAGGCTAATGCGGGGAATCTTTTCAAATGCAAATGACATTAATCTCTTTTTAATGATATTCCAGTACATGAGCCTCCATTGTAAGCTAGCTCCAGTCCAATACCGAGAGTACGAATGTGGCCAATTCACACCTTAAAGGTGTGTCAAGTTGTGCTGACATGAAAGAAGAACACTTTTTTCATAAGATTAACTTGTTTCATAGTTGGTTGTCTTACCTTTTTAATTCTAGTGAACTGTACCTTTGATGAGAGTTACTGTGGATGGCGTAACTTGTTAACACCGTCCAATGAACAAATCAGCTGGAACCGTGAGAGGCCTGGAAACCAAAGCCAAGGAATTGGACCGAGTCAGGATCACACTGGTAACCAAATCGTGGTCCAATGTAGGGGATCTTAGTTGGTTATTGTCACGTTGTACACCTAACTTCTCTTTGCATTAGCGAAAGCTGTTCATGGGGTTAAAACAAGAAAGGGTTCTTTGTGAAAGAGAAAAAAAAAATTATGCACAGTTAAACTGAAGTCGAGTGTTTGTTATTCAATCTGAAAAAAAAAACACAGATTTTTCAGGGTTTTCCACTCCTTGCCCTAACATCAGTCTTATTCTTTCGTCTTCAAACGAGGTGGAGAATATATTTACGTTGACGAATCACAATCTTCTCAAGTGAATGAGTCTGCGCAGCTGTTGAGTCCGCTCATCCGGGGACCAAAATGTCTCGGTTTCTATTACTACGTGTATGGAGGCGGGATTGGAAACCTTGATGTGTTTCTTTGGCCTCGAGAAGAACAAAACAATTACTTGATTTGGCGAGGGTCAGGTGAACATGGTGACGTCTGGCTGAGGGGTAGTGTCGATGTTGGATACACTGGCGAGTCTCAGGTAGGTAGGGAGAAATTTGTAAGGGCTCTGTGATGACACAGTCTGGATCTATTTTGCGTTGCAGGCATATTGAAAAAGTTATCAATTTGATAACTAGCCCGATTCACAGGAAAGTAATAATATTGAAATTTTTCATGAGTAAGGATGGTTATGGGGATAATCCTGCAATGGACTAACATCCCAAATCACTGATAGCCAAGACGCCTTAATTAATAATTAGCACATCTCGCAGTTATTCTTTCATTTGAAAACAAATACAGCTATTAACGTTTTTGTTGTTGTTGTTGTTGTCTTTGCTTTTAAGTAAAAAAAAACAATGCATTATTAGACCCAGGTAGTGGCGAGATAGACATGTTAGTATCATTAGTTAGGATACGGGATTGGCTCTGGGTGGTGACTAGCATTTTTTGGGGTAAAAAAAAGGCGATGATAATTGAAAAAAGAACTTCTAAGTGTCGTTTACGAAAGAGAGACTTACTGGGTGAATAGTCAACGATGAGCTAGAGAATCAGTCAACAGACTAAATTGCAAAAGAGCAAGATGAAAATCTAGTTTATGACCGGCCGTTACGCCAAATTGGACACTGAACGAAATTGCTCCTGTCTTTATTATATTGCAGGTTTCCTTCCAGGCAACAATTGGTAGAAACTATTCAGGGGGTATAGCCGTAGATGGCGTCACATTAACTAATGGACTTTGTGAAGATGAAAGTGAACCTCAGAACAATCGACAAGGTATCAATCTTAATTCTAACTTTAATTTTGTTGGGGTGCGGTGGTTGATGATTAGCGTGCTCGCCTCTGGAACGAGTGGTCCTGGTTTGAGCTCCTGCCGAGGCGTAATGTTGTGTTCTAGGGCAGGCACAGGTGTATAAATGGGTGCTGGGGATAACCCTGCAATGGACTAACATCCCATCCAGGGGTAAGTTGAAATATACCTAGTCGCTTCATGCTACTGAAACGGGGGATAAGCCCTGGCCTGATCTGCCACTTGGGTCGTGCAAAGTCTTTACCTGGCTTTAATACATAAAGCAATATATTTTAGTCTCTTTAAAATGAGCACGTGTATGTTTAATGAGGAAACTGCAATTTCTGTGTCGATAAATTTTAAGATTTATGTGTCCTTTTTAATCAAGGAAATTGCAACTTTGACACCAACTTTTGCTTCTGGAGGAATGACTTATTGTCCAGTTTCACATGGACGCAGCTAAGCGATGATACTCCAAGTTGGGAGACTGGACCAACTGCCGATCATACATCAGGTAACATCAGATTAAACTGTCATGCATGAGACAAGCTTGTATAATAAGCAATTTCAGTGCTGTGTGTTTTGTAAATGCGTATGGCCTACTTCGTCCCCAGTTATTTTATCAATGTTTTGTTACTTTTTTCCGCGTGGCCTAGCCACTTAACACGAGTAACATTTGCTATTTTTAAGTAACTGTGCTCTCTTGTAACTGCAAATATCAAACCTAGATCAATTTAATTTTCTTATACAGCTGTAAAACAAAGAGCACAAACTAGGATTTTTGATGTTTTGTCTAGTTCCGGATTACTTTGTTTCTTTCAAAATAACAGCTCTATTATTCCTTATACCACATCAACCTTTATTGTTTTCGGTCTTGTAAAGAAAAAGGAGAGCATAAGGACAGAAACTTAGGACATATGATCTTTGCCTCACGAAAATTGCCATTATGTCACCTAAATATACATTTTTTGTCAAATTAAGGAACCGGTGGGTACGTTTATATTGAAACCTCTAGTCCACGACTGCCGGGAGAGACTGCGAGACTTGCGAGTCCATGGATACGGGGACCACAGTGCATGACGTTCTATTATCACATGTATGGCGCCACCATGGGCTGTGTTGTGATATATATAAAAAGCCAGGCTACAAACGGGTTAACACCAGTTTGGTTGAGGTCACAAGATCAAGGAAACAACTGGATACAAGGGCAAATAAGCATCAACGAGACTTCAAGCTATCAAGTGAGCTTTAAAATGTTTGCTTAGAGCATTTGAACATAGCAAAATAAGAAAAATCAGGCAACATGTCATGCCCTAAGTTCCACGTCAACAACCATTGAACATTCGCTGTTATTATAATTCACAAAGTATAGCGTCCTCGGTTCGCCTAGTGAGGATATGTCTTGTGAAAGAGGTTGCTTTTCTTTTTCGTTCCTTTTCTAGATCATTGTCGACGGAATTAGAGGTAGAAGTTATCAGGGAGATGCAGCATTGGACGACGTTTCCTTTGAAAGAGGAACTTGTCAACAAAAAGGTACTAATGGTGTACATACATTTATTTCGTAGTATCGATTTCTCAGTTCAAATCTGACGTCCCAAGCCAAGTTGTCAAAGACAAAGTTGTGAAATTTCATTATGTGTTGACTTGCAACATTGTCAGTGTTGTTCTATGTCGTTATGGTTGTCTATATCAGCTGGTAAATGAAAACACTAACGCTTGCTATTAATCTAGATATACCAAGAAATCAGATTGTATAAAGTTCATCGGTGTATTTATTCATACTTGGATTTTTCATTCGCAGAAGAGACGATATTCTACGTGTCCTCTTACAAAGGCAAAGACTTCCGTATATCCACTCAACCCTCCAAACAGAGTCTCTACTCCGAAGAATTCCGTTTCACTCTCGAGCATCCACGAGGAAATCCGAAGGAGACAATATTCTTTATCTACTCTGAAGCTTCCAGCGACCATAGTTTTGTCTCGTCAAAGTTGGATCCGTCTAACTATAACAAGTATCCATTAGATGTTGTTGTCCTAAATACCGAGACAGCGGGTCGCAATTCCAGGAGAGTTTATCTGATTGACAGGAGTAATTATGGGCCAATGATTAGCCTCGATGATCACGGAAATGTATCTTGTTGCAAGGGAAAACAAAACTTCTATTTTTATGCTCACAATGTCACTGCTTTAGGTACGAAAACACGTTTCTGTGTATTTTAACCTGGCTCTGAAACGATTTTTGTTATTTTTTGCTAGATTATCTTATAACTTTTACGAGTATCGAAATAATAGTTCGCCTTAAAGAAGGGTCGATGGATAGTTAAAAGGGGCAGTGTTACCATTTTTAGCATGATTTTGGAAATCTCAAAAACATATCGGTCTTTAGAAGCTGAACAATAATGGATTTATTTTGTAGAGCAGTACTAGACAAAAGAATAGAACCCATTAGGAAGTGAGGATAGCTAACGATGGCGAGGATGGAAACGGATTGTGATTTGGATTTTTTAAAAGAACGTCAAGATGTCAGTTTTTCAAAGGTTTAAGTTTGGCTCGTAAGACGTTGAAATTTTGCAAAAGTAATGCTGCAGTGTAGACTTTCTTCAAGAAATTACTTTTTAATCATTTAGTTAGAGCTAATTAAGTTCTTATTACATAAATTTAGCGACCATTTCGTGAGTTTATAACAGCTTTAAGTAAATATATCGCGACAGTGTCCCTTTAAGAGTGGTTAAGATAGCGGTGGATTACCAAAAACAAGACGAGACAATACTTTTATTTTGCCAAGAATTAAAACCAAACACTTCAAAACTAACTTACCAAAATCAATACGGACTATAAGCGTTTTCTCTTCGCGTCAGTTTCGTGTTTCAGCAGTTAAGTTAAGCTCACTTCGTAGACAGCCAACTACCGAATAAGTTAATAAAAAAGGGCGCGTTATGTCGTCTTCGTCTTGTTATACGAAGTCAGTCCATCGATAGTGATAGAGGGTCTTTCTTTATTGTTTTGCAGATCATCGAGCAATTTCCGGATGTGAGCCCAGTTGGTACAAAGCCGGCAAATCGTGTTATTTGTGGTCTTTGCCATCAGCTGTGCAGTGGAGCAACGCGCGAGCCACCTGTCACCGATTGGATGCCGACCTTGCTGTCGTCGGTGATGGGGACTCCTTGCAAGCCCTAGCCAAGCTGCGTAGAGAAATCAAGCTCGAGGACGAAGACTTGTTTGTTGGTTTATCAGGCAACAAGTTACGCTGGCTCTGGTTAGACGGGGAAAATGTCTCCAATACAGATGATCTGTGGGGTCCGTACGAACCGAGTGGAGACGGCAGATGTGGGTCTTTCTTGAAAGCCAGATCGAATTCAAACTGGGATGGGTATGGATGGCGATGGAATGATCTACCATGTGTCACTAACATTGGATACATCTGTGAACAACCTTTAGGTATGCACGTGACACATTCGTCGGAAAGCCAGTTTCTCATTGTCATTTATGCTGGATTGAAACTGAATAGTCCATTTTCATTATTTCAAAATAACAATGTTTTCATTTACAGTGAAACTGTAATTGTACATTTTAAGAATATTTTGTTTCTAACAGAATTACCTACATTTGTTTCACATGTGTATGTAAAGAGTATTCATGTAAGTAGAACAATTAAACTTTATTGACAGGGTTGTTGACCGGCTTATTGGAATGCATGTCTTAATTTGTTCGCAGAAAAATGTATTGCTCGAGGTGGAAGGTTTTGGTTAAATTCGTCAAACATCCCTGTCATTTATTCTGAATTGAATTATTTTATTTTATTTTATTTTATTTTGTAAACTGCGTGAGTAGTGTTTCTGACAATTCAAATTTTGATTAAATCTCAGTTCTTTTCTAATGTACGTTGTTTCTCTTCCAAGCTGTTCCTCTCCCTGTGGCTTTCTTTTCACTGAGTGGAACCAATGGAACTGTGGACAGGAGTCCAAATGGAACCACTATGGCAGTGTCTGGTCACATCAAATTCGCACAAGGCCCTTATGGAAATCCAGATGGTTCTTTCTTCTTTAGCGGCATTAATAGCAGCTACGTGGAACTGAAAAATACCGGAGAACTAGATGCTAGGTTTTCGATGAGTGTGTTCGCATGGGTCCATCTTAACAACAGCGATGGCCCGATCTTCAAGTATGGTTGTTCGATGTGGGTTTTTAAGGCAACCCTGGGAGTTGAAGTGCAATTTGTGGACAGGAAAACCTCCAAGGTTTATCGGCTTCATAAGGAGAACGTCCTCGTAGAAAACAAATGGAATTTCATTGGAACCACATACGACTACCACACGGGTATTGCAACTGTGTGGGTCAACAACGACACTGTCATGCTTAAATCCATCGGAACAAAGATGGAACTGGCAACTCAGTCTGATGTTAGAGTTGGAGCCTCGAGCAACCAAGAAAAGCATTTTCGCGGCAGACTCTCGTGCTTGCAATTCTATGATCAGGCGCTTTTGGTGGACCAAATCATTGAAGCTAAAGCAAGGTGTAATCAGAGCAGTAAGTACATTGAACAACTATATTGATGACAGCCACGACTGTTTTATAAATTGTTCAGTCAATCCCTCTAATATTCTTTTGTAATTCAACGGTGATTTATTAATAGAGGACTTCAATGGAAGGTAGACATAATCTCTCAATTGCACTTTCATTCAAAATTGGACGGAAAACCCTGAGCAGAAAACATACCACCAAAATGATTAGAAGGACTGTGAAGTAGAGAAGTGAAAATTACTCTCACTGAACACCATTCAGTTTTGTTAAATACTAGTTGCGAAGTTCTGTTGTTATTAATCAAGACGATAATTATCTGTCATGCTGATAAATATGTACTCTTGTCACATTTCTGCTTGTTTCTACTTGTTTTACGCAGCGCCTTTGGCGTGCAGTCCCAACTTTTTCCCTTTCCATGGCGGTTGCTTCCTCGTAAATAACAAAAATTCACTAAACTGGCAGCAAGCTTTGGCACAGTGTAAGAGTGAAGGAGGGACCTTGGCCAAGATACCTCGAGAAGGTTTGAGATATGCATTCTCTAACATGTTAGAAGGAATGACACCAAGACCTAGCACTTTTCACTTTGGTCTGATGTCTCGGAATTTTTGGGTGTGGATAGATGGCAGCCTGTTCAATGACTCTCTGTGGATGCAGGGATATCCTACCCGCAACGATCCAACCCATAGCTGTGCTGTTCTGTCGTTTGGATCATCGAAGCTGAAAAACGTTGACTGTAGATTAATGTTGAAACCTTTGTGCCAGAAGCCACCTGGTAAGTTGCATGGTCTATCTTTGTAAATCAATAAGCCATTTTCAACTAAGGCAATTTATCTCCAACTCATACTATAGAGCGTTTAACTCGATCGTATGTTCATTTAAAAGTAGAACATTATGTTGTCCCAAGTAAGAAAGGCACCAAGCTTTAACGATAACCCAGAAATGACCTGTCGATTTCTTTTTCTAATCTTGTGACATTTTTCACTTGGTTTCATAATCGGGAAATAATTAAGGTTCGTGACAACTGTTAATAATAGACTACAATGACTTACAACAATAACGATATGGAGTAGAGAGAGTAGTATTTATCATGACTTACTTACAGTGCTTACTTAGGCGAGTGAGGTTTCGGTGGGGGTGCTATTCGCTACGGCTGTCTCTAATCCTCTGATAACCAAAAACTGGGTACAGCAAACAAACAAACAAACAAACAAACATATGGAACAAGCAAACAGGTGAAACAAACAAACAGATGAAACACACAAACAAACAAACAAACAAACAGATGACACCAGACCAACACTGCAGACTATTACTAGTAAGTAGTACAGTTGCCTGACCAGTTACATGGTTATGCCTCAATCTATGATTGATTTGTTAGATTATATTTATTTTTGTTTCACGTTCTTTCATGCAGTAAGTTCATTATCACAGGATAGTTCAACACAAAGTTCAAGTGTTCAGTCACCTTTTGATCCCTTCCTGGCCATTGATAGATCTTACACGACTTGCTTTCGTTCAAAGAAGGTAAGAAATAGTAAAAGTGTTAAAATACCCCTGAAACGAAACGAAAACAAGGAGGGGAGGAGAAGGAGGAGGAGGAGGGCTGGAACCCTTACTTTCTCATGACAGTCGCCTCAAACATAACATTCGCGTGTCAGATATGAACACAAGTGGTTGGATTATTGCATGGGATGATGGTGGAGGCGTGTCAACGTTTCTTTCCACACGTTATGGTTTTCTTCCCCTTTGTTACTGTGCAATTTCTCTGTGGCAATAAATATACGTAATTTCTCTTATTCCAGCGAAGATTTATAAGGGTGGTACGGTCTGTCCTTCCGTTTGCCGTGTATCGATATTTACATGAAAAGGTTCATTGATCAGTACACCTTTGTTACATATGGTTGTCAATTAAAAATTATTTTGTATGAATTTAAATTAGTAACGATTGTTTTAAAATCAACTCAAAAACGAGGTAAGTCGTGATTATTTTAATCTTTTCAATTAAAATTGCAAGCCATGCATGAAAAGGGTCTATATGCTGCTCCAGAAAGTCAATCAAATCTTTCGTTTGGTCTGTGAGCATTGACTCTAATTTCATTTGTTTTCTTAATAGTGGTTTATTGAGTTATTAACATTTGTAACATTTAACGTCTTTTTTTTGTTTTGTTTTTTTTGTTTTTTTTTTTTTTTCTCATCAAGGAGTGGAACCCTTGGTGGCAAGTCACCCTTGAAAAAACGCTCTATGTTGAATCTGTTGAAATCACCGATAACATCGATTGTTGTCCACGTGACAATGGCATGATCAACGTCATTGTATCTACCAGTCCAGCCGGTTTAGATCCAACGTGTGCAGAATCGATGGAATATGGCGGGAATACGCAGGACTATAAATTTTTCTGTTCTCCTCCAGCGCGCGGCCGCTACGTTACAGTGACGCTTACTGGGGATAATGTCACGCTAGTTCTCTGCCAAGTCGTCGTGAAAACAATTGGTAAGTTACACGAGCTACCTCGCTCGTAATTGATACACTGCCAGCAATCCCTCCAATTAAAACTGCGTAGACACTATGAATACCCTTTGATAATTCTTAGGCTGGCTAGGGGGGTGAAGGAGCGGTGGCGAGCCATGAAGTCCTTCACGATCCCCCGTTTCCTTTTTCTTATTACTCACCGACCTTTGAGGCGACAAAGCCTACTTTCAAGTCTGCCTGATGTTATTTCACAAGCTTTATCAAATGATTAAAAAGTAGTCCTTACCCAAAAGATGTTTTACATTTTGTCTGTTGTAGAGTTTTCTGGACAGGCTCGCGGCGTGTTGCGTGAAGCGTGGTATAAACTCAATGATTTTGAGCCGAACAGAGCTACTATGCGCGAACATTCCGTTTTCAAGACTCCAACTGAAGGCCAGATCATTTTGCAGGATTTCGATGCACCGGTAGACGTGGCCGAAAGATACGTTCAACGATTAACAAGTTACCTACAGGTAAACCCTCATTTGTATCTTTACAATAACTGTGTAATTTCTCTCGCGCTGATTGGCTCATTTTTATCATCGATAAGAGTACAGACAGATAAAATTTTAATTTATGCAAGCTTTTAAGTTCAACTTCTAGCTGTCAAACTGTCAATGAGATTTTATGGGCTTTTTTGAGTAGCCAATCAAAAAGCGAGAAAAGCTATTAACATTCGCGTTATTTTGAATAAAATTCAGTTATCTTTGTTTACGGCAAGTTTACGGCGTCTTTTCCCTTCATTTATTCCCGGCATTTAACCATTTTGGGGTCTTGTTATTGTAAAAAACAAATTGACGTCAGTTTTTATGCGTCTGTCCTGTTATTGATGACAAATTTCGTCATAAAATTGTCAAAGTTTATTGCGGAACCACTCGCCTGCGGCTTGTGGTTCGACAGCCACTTTGACAATGTTATGACGCAATTTATCATCAGTAAGAGGACAAACGCATAAAAAACTGACGTCAATTTGTTAAATGTTATCACACCCGGGACAAAATTGTTCAATGCTGATAGGCTTAGACAGAGGGCATTTTTTCTTAATCACGAGGGTACTTTTGGTGATCAAGAAGGTATGATTACTTGATGCTGATTGGCTGAGCACGCCTGCGTTAAGTCGGTTTCCCGTTTCAAACGGAATTTCAGAAACGCATTGCCTCTGAGTTTGATTTAATCGCGGTTATTTCATCTTAACGTGAAAGAAAATCGACATTATAAATTTCTTCGTTCTACTTCGGGTCGCCTTATTAGTATGACAGGTCACCTTATCGGCGTCAAACGAAACGGCGTAAATTTTGTTGGTACGTTAAGTTTTCGCGGTGGAAAGGAGAGTTTGGATTCAAGAAGTTATTAGAGTTCGTTTGGACACTTGTTTACGTCTTTCATCGATCGATGAAGTAGTTTCACGCCATTGCAAGCTTCGCAAAACAAGTGAATAAAATTAGATTGCTTAAAGTTTTCTTTGTAAAGAAATTGCTTTCAGTGACTCGAACTTGCTGTGTTTTGTTTACTATTATAGTAAGCTTTCCCCGTTCTTCTGCTAGCCTGTTCTTTTGTGACAACCGGCAAACCTGTTTACGCGACGGCGAGACCTTGAAAGTTTCCTATTGTACAGAATTTTGTCCTTTATGTGATCAACAAGTAATCGCAAGTGCCCTCGGGCAATTCAGGATTAATTTCACTCGTACTTTCAAAGTTTTCTAAATTGCCCTCGTCGCCTCGCGATTTCGGGCGATTTTGTGAAAACTTTGAAAATACGCGTGAAATTAATCCTTTATTGCCTTCGGGCCAATGCGATTCCATATACTAATCGCTTCATCAATCGATGAAAGACGTAAACAAGTGTCCATACGAGCTATAATAACTTCTTTAACTGAATCCAAAACTCTCCTTTCCACTGGGAAAACTTAACTTATACATTTTTGGATGGAAAAATCCTTTTGCTTTTCCACCAAAAGACGGCGCTTTGCTGCATGTCAATTTCCTCTCACGTTAAGATGAAATAACCGCGTTTAGGTCAAACTAAGTAGAGATGCGTTTCTGAAATTCCTTTTTTCAAAATCCGTTTCAGGCAATCATCAAGTAATCATGCCCTCTTGATTACCAAAAGTGCCCTCGTGTTTAAGAAAAAAATGCCCTCTGTCTCAGCCAATCAGCATTTAGTAATTTTACCCCGTTTGTGATAAACCGTGAAAACATGTTCGTAGAGGTGAAGTTAATAAGAAGTGTTGTCTTTGTATATCACTCGGACTGCTGGGTATGCCTTAATCTTTTAATTGGTAGTTAAGATGGCTACTGCTACTATACTAGCAACTGAAGTAATTGGTAAAGAAAGTATAACATTTTAGTACGGTTTGCCTTAAAAATGGCTCGTTCTTGCCCAAAGAAGAGTTGTGAAAATGGCGTCTACGGAGTGCCTCTGCAACTACAATTTGGTTGTGCACTTTCAACAATAAATTCACATGTTTTCTTCCTTTTTAATAATTGTGAAGCGTGTATAATTTTATAGGTCCCTGATAGTGGCAATTACACATTTTTCGTGTCATGCGATGATCGGTGTGAGTTGTGGAAGTACGATGTAGATGAGCATGGCATTGAAAAGCCGAACAAGAAGGCTGAGGAGAGCTTAACCAAGCAACCAATCAGTACAGTTTATCAAGCGACTGGATATCTCGAGTGGAACAAGTGAGCGACACACCGACGTGACCTTGAAAAGAATTTTGTTGTTGTTGGTGATGTTTTTTTTTTTTTGTTTTTTTGTTTTTTTTTTACTCGACTTTTTTTACTACGTCAGTTATCCTTCATGTTTATTGCTACCTCTTACTCTTTCGGGGTTTCTAATCCTCATATTAATTTTGTCTCCAATTTTTGAAGGTATCCAGACGACCAAATGTCGGAACCAATTTTTCTCGACAAATGTCGCATTTATCAAATGGAAGTTTTTATGCGCGAAGATGGGGCCCGAGACCACGCATCTGTGGGTATGCGCAAACCAAGTGGAGAGTATGAGCGGCCTATTCCTGGATCAAGACTGTTTTGGACTAAACCAGGTGACTTTGCCGTGTGGTCTATTTTACAACAGAGCATCGCATCTGTCATTGTGAAGAGCTAGATAAGAAAACCCTTGGCTGTCATGAATTTTAATTGTTAGTATTCTTTTTGAAGATAATCTGAAGCAAGAAAAGGATAGAGGAGGCAACTGAGTTTTCGACATAGAGATGTATAAATTGGAAAAGTTTTTCTCGATACAGTATCTTGCCTTTTGAGGAAAAAAAAAAAAATCATCAGCAGGCAAAGTTCTAGCCTGTGAACGCAGACGTGTTTCCCGCTGTCGCTTGTCTGCGCCGAAAATAACTTAAGACAAACGACAACCTGCAACCGCACGGCTAGCAATGTCCAGGAAAGCGTTCTGTACGATTGCACACCCAACTATGTTTTTCTTTTTTGTTTTTATTTATTTATTGTTTTTTCGATAATTCTCTTTTTTACTACAATTCTTCGACAGGAACACGCAGCTTGATGGTGACACTGCAGAATCACAAAACGCGTTTATCTGTTGTCGTTGGTTCAAAGTTACATATTTCAGGTTGGTTCAACAAAACAATATAGAACAGTCGGGCATATATCGATACAATAATGGAAGAAATTTAAAAATTTTGTTACGTCTTTAGCATCAGACTTCCGTATAGTGTAGACAGTATCCAGTGAAAATAATATACAAGTAACAATTACATTATTCGCTGCCGATTTCTACGGGGTGATAGCTGATGAGGCTAAAGATGAAGGCCGAATGATCTAATTGTTTCCAATGTTTAAGTAGAATTTTAACTAAAGTTTCTTTAGATAATGGTTTCCAGTTATCTATCTGCAAGTCATGCTGGTTATGTGCCATTAAAATTGACCCTTAAGCGGTATCGTGAATGGGTTGAGGTGCCACTTGAACTTCGCAGCCGCCTAAGGCCCGGTTCATACATCGCATTTCTGCCGTGTCGAATTCAATTCAATTAAGTGCGGCAGAAATGCAACTGTCGATTCATACGTCGCACTTGTGTCGAATTTAATTCAGAATTAATACTGTCGGGTATGTCAGTCAGCGGAAAATGTTTTAAACGTAGAGTATTCAATATGGCGGACGAAAATACTGAGCGACGAAGGACTTTAATTTTGCGAAAAATTGTCCGCCGATGGAACGAGAACGAGAAGGCTGACAACGGAGCAGTATGTGTTGCAATATGTTCAGGTTGCATTGGGTCGAGAATGGCCAAGTTTCTACTTTTTCTTTGGAGGGAAAACATTTACGCATGCTCAATAAATTAACATAATGTATGCATTAGATTCAACACTGCAGAAATTCGACGTCTGAATCGGTGTCGCATTTCTGTCGGATAATGCGACAAGCCCAGTCGAACGTGCGGCAGAAATGCGGCAGCCGATTCAGACGTCGAATTTCTGTCGAATTTAATTCGTTGAATTGAATTCGACACGGCAGAAATGCGACGTATGAACTGGGCCTAAGCAATTGAATTATTTTGTAATTGTTCTAATGTTTCGCCGTTGTGTAAGCGACGTCCAGCCACTATTAAATGCAATTATAATTATCACAGTGATAAATAATCTGATAATCTACAGTAATACAACTGATGTAGTTGTCGAAAACTAAATGTCATCGACAACCAACTGTGTCCTCTGCTCGCACTCCACATGTTGGAGTGTTAGTTGTCGATATCTCAGTCAGCCAGCGGGACCTTGGGTACTACTGTTCACTACGCAAGCTAAACATACAATACGCATTCTCATATCACTGCCCACTGACAACGCAGCTTTGATAGTTGTCGACTAGCGCAAATGGAAAAAACGCTCAAAAAGGTTGCTCTCGACATTTATCAGTGGTCGACAACTAAAGCAGTTTCCCTTTTCGAAAAGGGAAACTGCTTATAGTTGCTGATAACTAAAAACGTAACGTTTAGTTGTCGACAACTCATCTCACACACTATGTTTTTTAATTGTCGATGACATTTAGTTGCCGATAACAAACAATTGTCGACAACTAAATGTGTAGTCTGTGGAGGCTCTTATGAACACTTTGCATTTTCCAACGACCCCCATTTTGCCTTTCTCAGGCTTTTTGTGCATCCTAGTTCGATTAAATCATAAAGCATTTGCCACACATAATTATAGAGATACAGTCGTATAAAAACCATGTCGTTTCTTATCGTTTTATTTCAACAGGTTTTTACCAGTTCTGCTGTGAGGGAGTATATTGCCCGGATTGCCCGTTGGAACTGAACATCTCCACCCTTGAGCAAAATGTGACACTGAATTTGGCGCTTAACTGTGTAAACACATCATTCACAACTACTTTTAAGACGGACAGACAACCTGGAAATTTTACAGTTAAGGTAATAAGTCAAACATGTTTCTTCTCTATACCTGTTGCAGCAAATTAACTTGGTATGGTCATCAGAATTTTCGGCTCGAACATCCAGAATAATTTACCAATCCCAATAGGAATCATGGAAAAAAAAAGTATGAATAAGGTGATAACCAACTTTTGTCGTTTGCCTCCGGTTTCTGTTGCATGAAGCGACTACGATTATTTCTACTCCCTCCTGGATGGGATGCTATAGCATCTATAGCATCTATAGCATATAGTGTTCATTTGTTCACCTGGATGGAGAACAAATGAGTCCATTTTAGGGTTTCCCCCAGCATTAAATTCTCCGGTACCCATTTATACACCAGAGCAGAGAGATGCACTCTGAGAGTACAGCGTCTTGCCCAAGAATACAACACAATGTCTCCAGCCAGGGCTCGAACCCGTACCGCTCGATCCGAAGACGAGCGCACTAACCATGGGGCCACCTTGCCTCACAATGTGTAGTCTGTACAGAACGAAGTACCTACTGTAAGGGACAGAATAACTAAATATAACTGAACGTAACATGATAGAAATACGCATTCAGTTCATTTCAGTTTTTTAACTTTCTTTCACAGGTCATTTATTCATTTGTCAACAATCCAGGTCAAATTATTGGCGAGAGAACGCTAGGTCATGTCCATCTTCGAGGTAAACGTTTTTCTACAGTATTTTGCTTTTTGCCTTTTAACGGCGTTTGAAAAGTACACTCTTTCTTTTGATGAAAATATATTTTATTAGGATATTGTGGCCGAAATTTGCGAAATTTTAAGAAGATACTCCAGGCTAAGACTGAAAGGAATAAACTTTGGGTGTTAAAAATTTGTAAATGCAACACAATTATATGCTTTTATCAAACTGTTTAAATTCTCCCTTCCTCTAAACGGAAAAACAAGCCAAAAACAAATAAAACAACAAAAACATCATTAGCCGTATGTTTGATGCTAATAACATTTCTGCATAAAGTTATGTGTGTCATATCAGGCTTGATTGCCTGCAGTCTGGCTCCAAAATTACTTTTCCGCCTTCAAAGTCAATAAAACGGGAATGACACGCGCGATAATCTGAGAATATTCACAAGAATATTGCCAAAATTTCACATTTGACTGTCTTTTTGATTCTGCTTTATGTTTAGAACGGTTTCACTCCAGCGTTTTCACAGTTTTATATAGCTGGTAGAAACTTCACTCGTCTTACATATAGTTCCCGGTTCTTTTGTTTTTAGCTGCAATAATTGAAAAATGCTCTTTTGAACTTGGATACTGTGGTTGGACCAGCATTGGTGACAAAGACCAATGGAAGTTATCTTCAAATGAAACCTTCGTGAAATATCCAGGTAAGTTAGATAATTCAGGGGCGCAGCCAAGATTTTTTTCAAAGGGGGGATCACATTCTGTCAAAGTGAGGGTACCCACCAAATTGTCATATCATTTTCGCCACCTGTTGTAGGTTGTTTGTTTAAAAAAAATTACAAACGGGGGAGGTCACGGGCACCGCAGGAACCCCCTAGCTACGCTTCTGTAATTGAATATTTTACAAATAGATGACAGATGACGTCAACAGTGGCAAAACAAGTGGCCGATGGGCGAATTTGTTACTGATGTTCTTACCACATTTTCACGTCTTCTTGACCTTTAGAATTAGAATATTGACGTTTTTACTTTTAAAAGTATGCAACTAATCGAAGCTACCCTCTTTTTTCAGGTAGTTTTGCTTACATTGATAACGCGTACAAAGCACGTTTGGAGAGCTCTTTGTTGCCATGGAAACCATTCCATAAATCCGTGGTCTTGTGTTTGCGGTTTCATTACCTCATGCCCACTAAATCAAAGTCAAATTTGAAGGTTTTCCTTAGAAAAACTAAGCGAGAAATGTCAGTATTAGTATGGCAGACGGTTGGATACCACGGTAAAGAAGGGTCAGTGGCTCAGGTAACTTGGCGAGGCGCTGAGGGAATTCAGGTTAGTGAGCAATTTCGGTTTGATCAACATGTCATTTCATGCCTTGTGTCATTGAGACTTTGTATAGTTGATAACAAATTATTCTGTAAGACAACTTTTGATCTTTTTCGTGTTTTGTAGATACTCTTTGAGGGAGAAGGTTTTCGTGATGCCGGGTTGAATGTCGCAATCGATAACATCATTGTAACGACTGAGAACTGCTCCTTGAGGCCTTACTTTGCTGAACCAGGTACACACGCTTTACTTCTTTGTCTCGTCGTTTGATCATTTTCTAAGCTGTCGTGACCAACGGAGGACAATATTAAAATGTTCACTGATCGAGTTCAATTACGTTAGCTATGATTTTAAACTGTATGTGGCTTGGTCAGATGCAATTAAGACAAATATAAAAATAAATAGCACATATAAAGGTGATACTGACCTGTTGGCTGATGCAACGTTGGAAAGTCTCAAAACCAATCGTAGCATGAAGTGGATAATTTCTGAGAGACTGCTGCAAAAAATATATAAATTTCGGTTGTGTGTGTGTGTGTTCTTTTTTTGTCAATAAAGATCACAGGTGTAGCGATAAGCAATTTACGTGCAAAAATGGCGAATGTGTCAAGAAAAATCTGCGCTGTGATGGTGACTTTGCATGTAAAGATGAATCAGACGAAGACGATTGTGAATGCCCTTCCAGCATGTTTACCTGTCAGGGGGGGAAATGCCTCCCGGCAACAGATGTGTGCGACGGAAAAAACGACTGCTCTTACGGAGATGACGAAAACAATTGCCGTAAGTACATAGGTAGTTTTTGGTAGTGGTTTAGGGTTAGTATTGCATTCTCATACACCACACACACACAAATAATTATACGAGCCAATCACACCGCTTTTCGCCTATTATCGAAACACTGTATTGGCTTTGAGGTGTGGCGAACTAACAGTTCACAGGTTTGTGTGCTGGACTCCGGATAGGGTGGTCTTGGTTCGAGACCTGGCCATGTCACTGCCTTGGGTCCTTGGGCGAGTCACTTTGTTCCCGCAGTGCCTCTCTTCGCCCAGGTTCATAGATGGATACAGGCGAAGTAACAGCTCGTATAAGCCCTGAGATGGAAATAGCACTTCATCCCATAGGGCTAGAATCACAACTGAAACGAGAGATAAACGACGCCTGATGTTGTCAAAAGACGTCATCATGAAAATTGTCTATTGCCATTCAAGTTGATGGTGCATATTTTTCTTAGTTACAGTACTAATGAACATTATTATGGTTTGTTGATTTGGGCGCATTATCTTTCCTTTTCTCATGGTTTAGAATTACTTTTCAGGGAATCCATGCCATTCTAGATATCAGTGTGTTGATGGATCTTGTATTTCCTGGTCAAATACATGTCGTCAAACAAGTTTCTGCAGAGACGGAACTAGCACGCCTTCTGTATGCGGTAAGTCAGGTGTAGCACATTAGCCAAAAGAAACGAAACTTGAACGCTTGGATTTCGTTTAAAAGACACTATTTCCGTGGCTAAAATTTGTTTTTCAATTTGTGTTGACGTTGGTAGATGGAAATGACAAGTTTTGCAGTGTTGATCTAAACCAAAAAGATCCATGCGTTGATTTGTTTGCATATGCTCTTCGCTCGTCCTTTCGTTTGCAGGGTCTGGAAAGTGCCACCTCAATAATTTAGCATGTAACTCCACCGAGCATGCGAGATGTAAATCTTTTCGAGGTAAGATGAAATCTCACTGAGTTCCATCACGTTTACATTAACATATTCATGTTTGTTTTAGACATATTCAGACATTTTCGATTCAGTTAACACCTTTCCGCTTTCAACTGGGAATGAATTCACCAACCTGCAAAGATGGTTTGAAATGCAATTGTCAGTTTTAGCATGATTTAAGAAAGCTTGAAGAAAAAATCTTTGTTGACTTTATTTTACTCTGTCATAGTAATCGCACATTTCGCATAAACAATATCCGATATTGTTTATGCGAAATGTTGAATCGCACATTTCGCAAAAACAATATCCAATGAATGGATGGCTTCGTTAAAGTGTGGCTACGACATGAAACGCATTATAACATGACAAACGAGCGCTATTTGATATCACATCAGAACAGATATGAAAACACAAAGCAGAAAATGACTGCGACATTTCGCTGTCACGAATAGGCCATTTTACAGTTATGTGCTTAGTTACCTGACCTATGAATGCAAGCGACCTCGCTTTGATACAGACCTCTCTGCTTTTCTCATTTAAATGCCAACTAGTTAGCATAAGAACAACGTGATTTACACGGCAAAATCAATGAGGTCTGTATCAAAACAAGATCACCTCCAGCCTCACTGTCATTCAAAGGCCAAGTCATTGAGCGAACAACTATACAATGGTCTATTTTCGCACTCTGAAGTTCTACTTCCAAACATTCAATTTTGCAATTCTTCGTTTCCACAGAATTTGAGGTCTTTTTGGCGAAATCATATTGTTGTTTCAACGAAATTTCTTGACAACAATGAGCAAAATTCCACGAAACTCGTTTATATTACTTTTGCAGAACACTGTGTGTACAAACCGTTGTGTTATCCATCTCAATATAAAGGGTGCAGAGTGAGACATCCCAAGAGACTAGAGAAATTTAATTATACAAATCGAGTTGTGGATTTGTAGCAGAGCTCTCTTGAGCTTTGACGTCGGAGTAAATTTTTTTCGATGTAGAAGTAACAGAAGTAAAAATGTTCAGTGTGAAATGAAGCGTTGCGTCCGTCTTCATGACTAGTCCCGTACTGCTAATTTATGTTATCAACTCAATAAATTGTTTTTTTGTTGACTAACAGTTTCGCAGATTTTTACTGCATCAATATATATATATCAACGATTTAACAGCTCATTGCTTTAAGCGTTTTGTTTCTAATTGTCTATTGAAAGTCCTCCGTTGAGGTTCCAAAATGAAACTGAGGAAGAAGTTAATTATTCTCGCACTGTCGTTCACTCGTTTTGGTCTTCCGCCTTTCATTGCTCGTAACCTTCCTCACTCGATTGGTCTCAAACAGGTCATTGCAGTTTTCAAACTGGACAGTGTGGATTGAAACCTGATAGGAATGCGACCTTTTACTGGACCGTGGGCTCAGGCCAGACACCAACGGAAAAGACTGGACCGAGTTATGATCACTCCACGTTCAGTAAAGATGGTAAGACAATTCACAAGTGTCTCTCTTGTAAGTTAAAGAGGCAATGACAAATTTCTCAAACAAGCGATAAACAAACGTTTCTTGACCTTTTCATAACAGTTTTCGTCAGCAACTACCTTTGGTGTTTCTCTTGTGTTTATCATTGTCGAAAGCGATCATGTTTTACTAAATTTTGTTCATAAATTGTAAAACAGTTATCACAGCACCGAATTTGGTTCATCTTTCCCGCTCACGGAGCTAGCCATAGAATAATAGTAAGAAAAGTAAGACAATAAAAACAATGCATAAGACGGATAAGTGTCATTTACATGTGAGCTCTACTTGGTTGAGTTAAACTCTTCGTTGCATTGTAAAATGACTAAAATCTTTTTTCGCGACCAAACCAATTATTTTGTTTCACTAGTTAGCATAGTGAATATGATACTACTAACAGCAGTACGAATGCGGAAAAATCCCGAGCCTTTCTCTTTATACATAAACTTTAACAGAGGTTCTATTTTGCAGGATCGTACATCTTCATTGAAGCTTCTCAGAGAAACCCGGGAGACGAGGCGAGGCTGTTAAGCGACGAGATAGAACCCAGTGAAGCAGTTTGTGTTCAATTCTGGTATCACATGCACGGGTTACATGTTGGCAGTCTGAGTATTTATCTGAAAAATAACCAATCAGAAACACTCGTCTGGAGGCTCTCAGGAGATCAAGGAAACCGCTGGAGATTTGGACAGATGGCTCTGAATAGTACAAGTCTATATACAGTAAGCTGTCAAGGCAACCTATAAGACTGATTAGTAATTACTTTGGTTTTGGTTTTACGACCCTCATTTGGAAACCGATCTCTGGTTGTTATAACGTACATAATGTAGTTTGTGGATTAGTTACGGATAAAATGGCTACAATACTCTGTGACCAAATAATTTGTTTCCAGTTGTACTAAAAATATGCTAGAAAACGCTCCATTGGAACCAATGTAACAATGGCATTTTTGTATTTCCGTTAGTTTGTAATAGAAGGAACAGTCGGTAATGGCAGTAGAGGTGATATTGCAGTGGATGACTTAACGGTGGTGGATGGAGACTGTCAAGAAATTATAAAACAGGGTAAGTTGTGTAAATGTAAACTACAAATCAATAATTCTCTCATCCCAATTTTGGCTAATTACTTTCGATTCAAGGGCGACGTCACCGTTTGTTTTCAACTGCGATATGTAAACAACATTCCACTGTTCACAAATACCAAATGCCTAGCTAATTCGCATAGAAGGAATTCTGACTTTAAAATGGTATTTCTCTCCCCGACGGCAGTAGTAACGATTTTTGTCTTATTCTCCAGCAAGTCCAGACTGCGACTTTGAAGAGAGTATGTGTGATTGGGATGCTCAACAGGGATGGGTTCTAACAACACGCATAGAGGCATTTGAAACATCTGGTAGGCGCTCTTTTACGTAAGTCACAATGTATTTGGATGTTTTACAACATATTTATGTTAAGGAGGTTTGAGTATGAAAAATAAGTGATTGTCAAATTGATGTCGAAGATGAGCAAATGAAAATTAGCCATTGGACAATAGCGAAAAATAGAATGATCCGTAAATTAGGAACAGAAGTAGGCATGGCTATCAGAATTGATAGACATGCTTTGCTAATTGAAATTAGTGGGCCTAGTGAGAACACTTAGTTAGCACTGACCAATACATCATGTGACATTCTGTTATAAGGTGGATTCGTTGCTTCTCTCCCTGCTGGAGCTTCTGACCTGCCTTCAACCCTCTCATCTCCGGTCATCAACATCCACGATTACGAATGGAAGTGTTTACGTTTCTGGTATTTCATTGGCACTAAGGACGCGCGAGACTGGCATACAGCGTCGTTAATGGTCTTACTAAGGACATCAACGTCAAACCAAGTGACGCTCCTTTTCTTTGCGGATGACGTGACACATAAGGCGCAGTATACACAGATGCCCCTATCTAGAAATTCCACTAATTCAAAGGTATTAAGAAACCTCCTACTACTCACACTCCAAGTAAACCATGATTGTTTACTCCTCTTGTTTAACTGTGAGCAAAGATTTGCGAAAAATGTACCTTAGATCATTTAATTTCCCTGTAACAGCTTTAGCTCTCCAATTCTTCCACTGGTCGCTGTTAAACTATTTTCTTTAAGCCATTAAAGTAGATATTGATTAAATTCGATCTAGCCTATTTTGAAAAGTATTTTTGACTACTTTTTTGATAGCCTTTTTTTTGACTACTTTTCCTGCATTTTGTTATAGATTTATTTCGTTGGTTTCAATGGTAGACAGTTTTTAGCTATTGATGACGTTTCCTTCACTAAAGAGCCATGTAAACAAATTCCTTGGAAACAAAATGAAGGTAATAAGGTAGACACTAGATTCTTTTTAATGACTGGGTTTCTAAATGATTGGCCATATTCCTCCATTACTTCTGGTTTACGCCAAGTTTGTTTGTCTGTTTGTTTGTTTGTTTGTTCGTTTGTTTTTCATTTTTGTTACCTGGCCTGTTGAAATGTATTTTTTCCATAAAATGCATTTATTCCATGAAATATTTAGAATGTCAAAAAGATCTCGGCATGGAAAACGGTGAGATCTCTGACAGACAGATTACTGCCTCATCGCAACTGGATGCCAGTCACGCTGCCACCCAAGGCAGATTAAACTTGAAAGCAACTGGAAACAAAGCAGGGTCTTGGTCAGCTCTCAGCAATGATCCCAGTCAATGGCTCCAGGTTGATCTGGGCTGTTCGAACACTAAAGTGACACGTGTAGCAACGCAAGGTAGAAATGATCCGCCTCAGTGGGTAACCAAGTACAAACTGCAGTTCAGTAACGATGGAGTGAAATTCCACTATTATACAAAGCTAAGACAAACTGGAAACAAGGTAGAATACGTTTATAGGACCTTGAACTTTGGTGTAAGAGAAGGATATTATAACAACAACAATAACGTTAACGACAATAGCATATTAGAATGAGAAAACAATTTCAGAGGGGCATTGCCCCAATCTTTCTTCGGGTAAAACAGCCTAGATTGGATAACTCAGCTCCAAACGAGTAATTTAGCTACCTTAATTTAGGTCGCGAATATTCTTAAGGCAAAAGGTTTTGAAGGAAAAAGGTTTTCAAAGTTAAGGTGGAAGATGGATTTCTAATTTTTTGGCGTTTGCAATGTTTAAAATGATGTATTCCAAAAAATTACGATCTCTCTGATATAGGATTTTGCTGGAAACGCAGACCAGAGCACTGTTGTCTACCACGAGCTAAATCCTCCGATCAGAGCACGCTACGTCCGCTTTTTACCACAGGCGTGGCATGGGCACATCTCAATGAGGGTGGAGCTGTATGGATGTCGCAGAGGTTAGGATTTTGCCTTTTAATTTGGCAAACACACAAAATCTTTTTGCAATTAAACTGCGATTATTTTTCTTGTCATATGACGATATAGTTAACAATAAAGATTAGCGGAAAAACTGAGCAACGACGTTTCGGTGTCATCCTGGCACCATTTTCAAGTTAAAAAATATTTGTGCGAAAAGTAAACTAATTTATACCAATGGTAGAGGTGCGAAATTGAATAAATTAAATTAAGATTAAGATAGCTGTTCAGTGTTCATGTTCATTCCAATGAGGTGTCAAACACTGGTAATGAGTTCAGTGTCTGTTCAAAGCCTAAACAAATACTTTTGCGCGAATGGAGTCTGACTGTGTGTTAAGGCTCGGTTTCTTCTTGCGAATCCACAACATTTCGTGGATCAAGCAATTGAACTTTCCCTGACATTTCTTTAGGATCTTAAAGTTGTTAGTCAGGTCACTAGCCGTCTAGACACTAGACACTAGCCGTCATCTTTACAAGCGCATTGAGGAACACCGATTTACCGCCATCGGAAAACACCTTCAAAATGAACACCGAGTTGATACAGTTGGTGACCTGACTAACAACTTTAAGATCCTAAAGAAATGTCAGGGAAAGTTCGATTGCTTGATCCACGAAATGTTGTGGATTCGCAAGAAGAAACCGAGCCTTAACACACAGTCAGACTCCAGTCGCGCAAAAGTATTTGTTTAGGCTTTGAACAGACACTGAACTCATTACCAGTGTTTGACACCTCATTGGAATGAACATGAACACTGAACAGCTATCTTAATCTTAATTTAATTTATTCAATTTCGCACCTCTACCATTGGTTTAAATTAGTTTACTTTTCGCACAAATATTTTTTAACTTGAAAATGGTGCCAGGATGACACCGAAACGTCGTTGCTCAGTTTTTTCGCTAATCTTTATTGTTAACTGTATTTCCAAATTTAATCTTATAAGAATATGATGATATTTCACATTTATTCCACGAGCGCGCATTGGATATGAGATGGTAGATGGTCAACGAGGCACAAAGCGCCGAGTTTGCTTTAACCATCTCATATCCAACAAGCGCGAGTGGAATAATCGTCTTATTAACAACGCCCCCAAAATATGGAAATCTAAAATAAAATAAAAATAAAAACGCGCTGAAAAATCATGCGTACGCTTACCATGTTATTTTGTAGAGCACGGTTTAATGGCTCATGTACCATGATGGCTATAACAATCAAAACTCTTGAATTGCATTATCAAATGACCTAGTGTCTGATATCTGACATTTTTAATGTGAGAAGTTATCGGTAGCCTTTAGGGACTTGTAGGTAACGAAATGCTTTTAGAACTGTGCATGTCATTTAAACAAGCAAATAACAACATGGAAATGTTTGGTAGAGACGATAATCGGATTCCTACCTGTCTAGTCAAATAATAAAGCCTTTTTTTCTTCATAGAAAGCCTGTATCATTTGACTGAAGCTTTATAGAAGCAAGTGATACTATTTTTTGTAAAACGTTACAATATTAATAGAGACCACCTATGTAGTTTTGAAAGGGAAAACGTTGTTAGCGAGCGACGCATGCTTTGTCTCGTAAATAAGGACGTGTCTCTAAATTTGGTGAGTAACTGCGAAAAATTAGTAAAATCAACAACTTGTGTTTTTTTTTTCAAACTTAAGGATTCCAGTGTATCGGCAGTAATAAATACGAACGGAGGCTCATTATTATTAAAAGTCGTACCAAAATAAACTATTTGCATCGATTCCATAAATTTTTTAGATTGCCAAGAAGCTCTCGGTATGGAAAACGGTGCAATCCTTGACGGACAAATTAGCGCCTCTTCTGAATTGGATGGCGATAATGCAGCCATCCAGGGAAGACTCTACTTTCAAGCAACTGCAACAAAAGAGGGAGCTTGGTCAGCTGCTCAAAGTGATCGCAAGCAATGGCTTCAGATTGATCTTGGAAGTCAGTTTACTAAAGTGACACGTATAGCAACGCAAGGACAAAATGGCGGTCATACTCAGTGGGTAAGACGGTACATGCTTCAGTATGGTAACGATGGAGTAAACTTCCACCAAACCACAAATAAGGTGAGTGATGTAGAATTCCCTAACGAATGTTTGATCAAATTGTTCTGACAGATCTGCTTCAATTAGAGTCCGCGTTATCACTATGGATTGCAGCGGTGCTCTTGTAATTATTTCAAACAGTTTTATATTGGGAATTGTTTAAGACTTCTCGTAAATCACGTCCGAGGGTTGTTCGACTAGTTTAGTCGTGGAAACTGGAAGATATGGATTGGAAGTTTAAGAGTGTGTAATTGGTTCAATTAGCCATTTTTGCAGAGGTTCCTCTAACTTGAAGGAAATAAAATATTTTGACTCTTTTTTGGCCTAATTATTTACTCTTCAAACCTAACATTATTGGCAAGTTTTAGCGAAATAAGGGATTTGAGCTGTATCACATCCTCCTTGGTTCTGCCTGTTCTTTTCATGTACTCACTCTAAAGCAATAGTATTTGAAAATCATGCATTACCGTTTTCCCTTTTCAGGAATTTGATGGAAACACAGACGAAGACACTGTTGTTTATCATGAGTTAAACCCACCAATCAGGGCACGTTTTATTCGTTTTCGACCAGTGGCTTGGAATAAAGCCATATCAATGAGGGTTGAGCTCTATGGTTGTCAAGAAGGTAGGAAGATTATAAATTATTCTCGATAAACAAGATTATACCATAAGGTGTGTGAGCCTGGTGGCCCTTCAGGTGGATGCATATTTTTAATCTCGTGAAGCTGGATGGGTGCCTGCCATTCAACCAAAAATTCGGAGATTTCAATACCGGGAGCAAATGGGAAAAAGTCACAAATTGTTAAATTGCCGAGATGCGAACCATTTAATCTAAAATTCCAGAAATCTCGGGAGAAAACTATGATAGATCAGCACTACAGCTCACCTAAGCTCACCCAATTTTAAGCAATTTCAGCTCTTACCAACTGGTCAGAATGGACTGAGAAGTAGCCGTGTAAGGTTGAGATTTAATGCCGATTTAAATATTGCAAAAAATTAGAGGGCTCAGTACGGAGGCAAGGAAGCTTTGTCCTACAGAAATCGTTCCCGTTATTTCTCACTACAGAAGGAAGCTATTGGCATATACCTATTAGAGTTAGAAAAAGGGGTAAAGTATTAAGAATAATGGAAAATTCTAAGCACTTAAATCGAAAGGCAAGACTAGTCAAAAGCAGCTTGAAAATTTGCAAAATTACACGGATTTGTATGGAAAGTGACTGGAGGGCAAAGTGTCTTTTTCCGATATAAATCCTCCTAGTTTCAAACATCCATAAAAATTTCCTCTTGAAGGATATAAACCTGAAAATATGCTTGTAAACTTATTAATGAATCTTCTTCTCATTTCTGATAACATTATGAATTACCAATCAATAAATAAGTGTGTTCTTGAAAAGCACGTCACGCGACCGTCGTAGTAGGCCTATTTTCAAGTTTATCTCAGCGTGTATAAGGTTTTACTTATACTGCAAGGAAATCATCCTTCTTTGATACTGGGCCCACATTTTCCCCATAAAAGACTGCTACTCATCCAATTTGAAGTCATAGTTAAACAATAATAAACAGAATTACCTAAGATACCATGATCCTGAGTCTCTTTAAAAATTGCTGAAATCAGTTCAATTCAGATCAACTTACCTGCTCTCATTCAATGACAATTAACGTTTTAGAATGCCAAGAAGCTCTGGGGATGAGAACCGGCGCAATCTCTGATGCACAAATTACAGCTTCCTCAATATGGGATTCCAGTCATGAAGCCTTCCAGGGCAGACTTAACTTTCAACCAATTCCAATGAAGTCGGGATCTTGGTCAGCTGGTAGAAATGATTTTAATCCATGGCTCGAGGTCTTCTTGGGTCCGCTGCTCAATGTGACAGGCATAGCAACGCAAGGAAGAAGTGATCTTGATCAGTGGGTGACCAGGTACAGGTTAACGTTCCGTGACGATGGACTGAGCTTTCAGGACTACAGAGAGAATGGGTCTCACGTCAAGGTGAGAAGACGGCTAAATAAAAGCGGTCTCCATGTTTATTGTTATTGTTGTTGTTGTTGTTGTTGTTGTTGTTGTTGTTTAGTTAAGAAGTTTAAAGATGATTTCAAGTCATTAATGCGCAGTCTCGTCACCCCAGAGCGAACGAAAAAAACTTATAATTCTAGTTGGTGTTGCAGTTTGCGACCATTGAACACGGGTGTGCATCTTTTGAGTTATGGATGCACGATGGACATGAACGTACCATGTTATATAAACGCTTACAGTTTGACATCTATCTGATTTAGATTTTTGATGGAAATAGAGACCGGAACACTGTTGTCCGTCATTACCTAAACCCATCAAACCTGGCCGCACGTTTCATCCGTTTCCATCCAGTAGATTGGTGGGGGCACATATCAATGAGAGTGGAGCTATACGGGTGTCCTATAGGTACTGTGCAAGGTAATGTTTTTCATTACTATTTCAATGAAAACTGTAAAACTGATATTCTCAAACTCATTAATGATTCACCAAGTTTAATCAAAGGAAAAATCATGACCGCGGCGGTGTTTGGTTATCTGATCTTAAAAGCATAGATTTTTACGTACGATTGAGAAGATATATCGAACTCTCAAGACAGTATTTGACCACCATTTCCAAAGAGCTCGGAGTTCGTCAAAAATACTCCTCTGCGCGTCGTATTTTCAACTCTCTTCTCGGTGTCTAAAAGTGTGGTCAAAGACGGTATTGAGTGTTCGAGATATTTCTTCAAATATAAGTGAATGATCTTGTGAGAATAAGCGGCCATTTTGTGTTTACAACAGGTGTTTTAGTTTCCAATCTTCCCGTGAGTATCACATCATTGATTCCCGTTATACTCACGGGAAGGTGAGGAACTAAAACACCTGTTGTAAACACAAAATGGCCGTGGCATTTATCAATCCTACCTTGGCTTCCCGGATCACCGTTTACTGTTCATACATGTAAGTGTGCCGAGAGTTGTCCAAAAGAGTGCCTTTACAAACCTTTCAAGAGGACTCTACATGATTAAACCGGCTTCGAGGAAAACAATGGTCAGTAATACAAAGAACATCGAAGTGTGTGACCGTCACGCTCGACACAGATAAGGAACGTATAAAGGTTCTTTATATACAAACCTACAGCTGGGAGGAAGAGCTGGCAGTTTTAACGCTACCTAGGTTTCAAGGATCGCTTCAAAGGACCAAAACTATAATCTTGAAGCCAGGTAAGAGATTTACGTGAATTCATCGGAGCACTTTACGAAGGCGAGTGTGTTGGCTACTCACTGCAATATTTTCAAAATTTCCTGAACTTTAAGCGGTCGTTAGTTTCGAAAACCTAGTGGGCAGACATATTTTATTATTGTTTTAAATTAAGGAACATTTATACTTTCCATTCATGTAGTTCAGCAGTTTCAAACAGGTGCCACATTTTTAAAACGTGCCTTCAAAGTAGAGCTATGTTCGCGTTTGGTTCAAAACTCGATTTAACGGGTAGAAAATCTTCTTTTAACCGTTGAAGGAACAACATTAAATTATAATTTCAACATGGCTAAACAAACTGCTATGATATATCTATGGTTGAAAAAAAGAATTGGGACTTTTGAGCGAATATTATTTTTTTTTAGAGTGCCGGCAATATGTGCTATTTTTCCAGTTTCGGCAGGCATGCAACTTGTGTCGATCGGACCGGACTTCAATCAATCCTAGAAAACTTCAATTAGAATTTTTAATCAAATAAAACTCATTTTAGTGATTGACTAGGTAAGGGCTTCGAAATCCCAGCTTCTGAAAAAAAATCGAATTTTCGACGTGAAATCAGTGGTCGGTTTTTACAGAGACAGCCTCTTAAATTCGAGAAAATCGAGCAAAACGATTTTCGCCTCGAAGGTCGTCAAAATGGCCGATCGCAACGGCTTAAAATTAGTAATCTGAACTTGATTTGCGTTCGCGTGTAGAGGAAAGCCAAAACTTATGAATACTTTTTTTTGAAGGACGAAGTATTCAGCTATCCAAAGCAGGTTAGAAATTGACTTGAGCGCCATTTGAGAATAAACACACATTTTTTAAAAAAAGAAAATCCCTTTCAGTTACTAGGTCGAATTCCTAATTTACGAATAAAATTCAGAGATATTTTTCGACATGTGCCATAACTCCAAATTCCTAGAAACTTCGCCTTTAGAGCACTTTTATGTTGTTGTAAAACATGTATTCAAATCAGCTTGAGTTATTTTTCGAGTGCTTTGTGAGGCCCGGCTGAAAAACCTGATTTTACATAAAAGATAACGAAAAGTAAGCAATGGACTTAGGGCAAGCGGGTACAGACATTTAAGTCCTTATATTATGAGTTCTTTGTAGTAATAAGAAAATTGTTTGCTTGCGCCTGTAATGTAACGGTAAAACAGTTCAATCTCAACACCAAAGTGACTTTATTTAATCCGCGTATGTTTTATCGCTTCGAATGCCAGACATTTGTGACGAGATGTCGATTTCACACCAAGGCGAAACAGGAAATTGAAAACGTTTTACTGCGTGGCCTTCCAATAATTAATTTAAGATACCTAGTAGCCAAAGGAGATATTTACTGAATAAATAATAAGTTTTAAAACTCATTGCGACATTTGCCCTATGTCGTATCGCTTTACACGACATCCGGATGGCATGTGGTCACGCAACGATGCCCCGCCGCGTAGGACATGGTCCAGGAATTAACAGGACTGGGTACTGCTTACTGTATAAATGGCCAAGGGGGTAACAGGAGGCGATTGCTAGGGGAGAGGGGCGTGCTGGAGAAATAATTAGGGAGAGGTAAAGCTAGACTTGAACCTGCGATGCTAGATTGGTGGTGCAGTTGTCAGCGGAGTTGCCCACTGAGGTGTGTTTGAAGTTTGCGTGCCATAGACTATGTAATATATTTTGCTCGTATCAATGTTTCTTTTTGTCTCGTCATACAACGCATGTTTTTTCATCATCATTAAAATGCACATCACAAATGATGTAAGTAACTACAGGAGCCCATAGTAATGGTGTTGTTTTTTAATTTTTTTTTTTTTTTTGTTTCTATTTATTGATTTATGTTTTTTAATTATTTTTCAATTTTTTTTTTTTTGGGGGGGGGGGGGGTTGATACCCACGACTTTTACCCACACCCACATCCACGACCCACGACTTCCACCCACGACCCACGACCCACGACAGTTAGCCATACTTGATTGCCAGCAGAAATCTCCAATGTTGTTTTTTTCGGCGCAGGTTTGTATACTTCCGTTCTACCTTCCCAGCTTTAAACGGACACGTTCTACATTAGAAGGTTGGAAAATAAGCGCCTGCTCGCATTTACTTTGCAGTCCCGTTTTCCATATTGAACTGAAGTAAATGCAACTCTGTAACTTTATCAATACATGTACACAGTTAAACAGGTTGAATTGGTCAGAATTACGGTGCCGTGGTTGTGAAATCTACACATTGTCCGTTTGTCAGTAACCTAATTAACGTAAGAAGATTGAAATATTCCTAAGGAGTGAAGGTAGTTTTGAATGCACGAATAAACTCATGTTATCATTTTATTTTACTTGCAAAGAAGCATATTGACCTGCAGAACGAAGATATGATAATAAAAGAAGTTAAACCGCTTTACTTCAGCAGACTCTCCTCGCCTCAGAAAAACACGCAAGCAGTCTACTGTTTACTTCTTGCTGATGTGATCATTAAAATCCGGTTATATCAGCGGCGCGTTAAAAACCATTCGAAGAATAACCCAAGCTGATTTTGATACTTGTTTTACAACAACATAAAAGTGTTAAGTACAAGTGACTAATAATACAAGGACTTTAAACGCCTATACCCGATTGCCCTCAGACCAACAAGCAGAAGTCCATTGTGTACTTTTCGTGATCTTTTAGGCAAAATCAGGGTTTTCCAGCCGGGCCTCAAAAAGCACCCGAAAAATAACCCAAGCTGATTTGAATACATGTTTTACAACAACATAAAAGTGCTCTAAAGGCGAAGTTTCAAGGAATTTGGAGTTATGGCACATGTCGAAAAATATCTCTGAATTTTATTCGTAAATTAGGAATTCGACCTAGTGACTGAAAGGGATTTCTTTAAAAATTGTGTGTTTATTCTCAAATGGCGCTCAAGTCAATTTCTAACCTGTTTTGGATAGCTGAATACTTTGTCTTTCAAGAAAAAGTATCGATAAGTGTTGATTCTTCTTTACACGCGAACGCAAATTAAGTTTAGATTACT
Organism: Orbicella franksi; assembly: GCF_964199315.1. Taxonomy (NCBI): domain Eukaryota; kingdom Metazoa; phylum Cnidaria; class Anthozoa; order Scleractinia; family Merulinidae; genus Orbicella; species Orbicella franksi. Next base: position 8,390,972 of record NC_138149.1, read on the forward strand.
AATTTTAAGCCGCTGCGATTGGCCATTTTGGTGACCGTCGAGGCGAAAATCGTTTTCCTCGATTTTCTCGAATTTAAAGCGCTTCGAGCTCCAAAAACCTGCATCACGTTTCATATCTACCTAAAGGCTTTTTGCGGACGAAAAGAGACAAAAATCAATTTTTCGACTTCTGCCGCTAAATTTAAATTTTGCTCGGTTTTCGGTGGCATTTGCTCTTAAAGGGTTAAAAATTGATTGAAAACCTATAAGTAGAACAGTTATGAATATTTTTTTCTAAATCTGTTTTAATGTTTGATTTACTTTCTATTGATTCTTGAAAACCATTAGGATGTTGGCAAGCTCTCGGCATGGAAAGCGGTGCAATCACTGACAATCAAATTCAAGCTTCTTCTCAGTGGGATTCCAGTCACGCCCCCATCCAGGGTAGACTACACTTTCAAGGAAACTTTTTTAAAGCGGGATCTTGGTCTGCTGGCAGCAATGATCTTCTCCAATGGCTCCAAATTGACCTGGGTAGCCAGTACACTAAAGTGACTCGTGTAGCAACGCAAGGAAGAAATGCTCACAGTCAGTGGGTAACCAGATACAAACTGATGTATGGTAACGATGGAGTGAACTTCCAGTACTACTGGGACCAAGGAAAACCTGCACATGAGGTACAATCAAATTTATTAAGAGACCAGGTTAAAAAACAAGAGGTCCAATCGCATAAATTGAATGTAGAATATGAGTCACATACGTAGATTTAAAAAAAAATTCAGTTGCACTCAAAAAGAAGGAAGAAAGTAACTTACTGCAAATAAATTCTATCAGCTATGATGAAAAAATTAACTTTATATAGATATTTTTGTCAACGCGTCTTATAATTGCATTAAGTGAGAAAAAAAAACTATCTTAGTTGAAATTACATAGTCGTACTGCTCTGATAGAATCATTTGGTGAAGAAACAGCTCTATTGCTATCTATTATAGAGCTCCCTGACTTAACAGTTAAGTATTCAAAATAGTTCGGCAGAACATAAGTTGTGGTGGATGGGTCAAGTAACTAAAGAATATCAGTTCTACTGAAGGAATCGTTCGCAGGTCATAAAGTGAACAGATTAAAGGGGATTCTCATTTTCTAAGACTTTTGTTTATCAGTGATACAACAAAAGGGTACGTGGCAAACTACACATCAACCATCGGTTCATGTCAGTACAAGGAGACGTTATCATAAACGAAAAAAAAGTGGCTAATTGCTAACACTTGTTTTCACTTCTGCATCAGTATTAAAGACAAATTAAGCTAGAATCCTACAATAGAGTAATAGGCAAGTTTAGGTAACTATGATTCGAGCATTACTTGTCGACGTTTCGACCATGACGAACAGTTTTCTGTGATTGCAATAGAAAAGAATGGGGCCTATCTCGGTCAACAAATGAAATGTTAATCCCACTTGACCGAAGATTAACTTAACTTTGTCGATGGGACGTCAACCGATGTTTTCACAATGGTTGTGTTTTAGGACTTTGCTGGAAACAAAGACGAAGATACTATCATTTTTAACGAACTAAACCCGCCAATCAGAGCTCGTTTCATCCGTTTCCAACCACAGGCTTGGTATGGGCACATATCGATGAGGGTGGAGCTGTATGGCTGTCCAGGTAGCGTAGAATATTTTTCCTTTATCTCTATGGAGAACAATAATGATAATAATAATAATAATAATAATAATAATAATGATAATAATAATAATAATAATAATAATGAAAATGATGATGATGATGATGATGATAATAATAATAGATGAACAAAGGAAGCTTAAAATGGACAACTTTAAAAATTTTAGTTTCTGGTACATTCAAAACACTGACCCTTTCGACTGTGACAAAACTCGTATACTTTTGTAACTAGTCATTTAAGAATCCTTACATCATCATTTTCTTCATCTACTTATTTGTTTTAAAAAATAACTCAAAAAAAATACGCGCGTTGAATGCGGATTAAAAAGAAATCCTCGTGTCATGTTGTTCCTTATTTTCTTTTGTCTGTTTTCTAACCAAAAAAAGCAGATGAAAAAAACCCATTTTCCTCGTGTTTCTATCGACTTTTAGCATAAATCTACTAGCGTTCTATCATGAATGCCGTTCTCTGATTGGCTACGCTACTCACTATCTATTCTGTTGTGATAGTGACTAGCGTAGCAGCGTGCGCTGGGGGTCGCTTTTTTCTGTTTTCGAAGTGTCTTTGAAGAGGATTTAGATTAAAGTTTTGAACGACTGCTAGATTTGTACTAAAACAATTAGATTATTCGCTCTCGACTGCTATGCGTGATAGAAATCTCGAGCTCATAGTCGTGAAAGTTTGGGAGAACTCGAAAAAGCTGTAGAAACACTCATCGATCGGCTCGTGTTCCCGCAGCATTCTCGTCATCCCAGCTCGATAGAAACAAGGAAAATGTTTTTTATTTCTTAAATAAATGACGACATAAAATCTTTAGCTTGTCTGGGCGCTCTTGGCATGGAAGATAGCTCAATCTCCGATGGTCAAATAAGTGCTTCTTCGCAACTGGATTCCAGTCATGCCGTTATCCATGGGAGACTTCATTTTAAAGCAACTTCAGGCAAAGCGGGATCTTGGTCTGCTCGCAGCAACGATGTTAACCAATGGTTCCAGATTGATCTGGGAAGTCGGCACACCGAAGTGACACGTGTAGCAACGCAAGGAAGAAACAATTACCCCCAGTGGGTAACCAAGTACAAACTGCAGTATAGTAACGATGGAGTGAACTTCCAGTACTATAGGGATCGAGGAAAAACTGCATATAAGGTGAAATACATGTCGACCTAAAAAAACTATTTTACATTTCTTACATTTCTTACATTTCTTGGGTCAAATTCTTGCCAGTTTTAAAATATAGAGGATTCACCTTCAAGCGGCAAGGAGATTAAATGGCTTATTTTCTGGGGAATTCTTTGAAAAAGTAATTAGTCTTGACACCTATCCACGCATGTTGATGTTCTCTAGTTGTTAGACAAGATGAAGATTACTTGGTTAATGAAAGAATCCAAGTTGTAGGGATCAATTCTGACCACGATAAGTCCTTTATACATGCTACGATCTTTGCCATTTAGAATTTTACTGGAAACATCGACCAGGACACTGTGGTATATCATGAATTAAGCCCGCCAATCAAGGCACGTTACATCCGCTTTCTACCACAAGCTTGGTTTGGCCACATATCAATGAGAGTGGAGCTGTATGGCTGTCAAGGTACTGTAGGCTTTCCTCCGTTATTTTTAACCTTTCACAGGCTATTAAAGATTGAAATGAGATATTTACTATTTTATAGATATGTGTGTTCTGTTATGGTAACTATTTACCGGTTGCTTAAACTAAATACCGAAGGCAGACAGCTAGACGTCATTGTAGAGTTTAACAGTATTCTGGATATAATATTTAAACTGACTTATACATTACATCGAGGTCTCAATGTCTTTTACAGTCTTGTTCATGAAAACCCTGTTCTAAAAAACGCTAAAAAGTTTTAATTAGTCTTGATTTAAAACAATCCAGGGAGGAAAACTGCTTAATGACATTTCGTGAGTCGTTCCAGGCTTTTGGTGCAACAACCTGGAAAGATTTGTCGCCATAGTAAGCCGTTTTAATCTTAGCAATAGACAGCAGATTGCTTGTCTTTCTCCTTTATTGAAGGAGGGTTCACTGCAAAGATGTCAGAATTAAGACGTGTAGTGAGTGGTTACCAAGTGATCTTATAATAGAGCTATACTTAAATTCGTTGATATGATAACTTGTAAGCTATTTATCCTGTTCATTCCCTCCATATGCTAAGTGCAGCTCCTCATCCCTGATTTCTGAGCATGTTTTTCCACCTCCCCCTGGATAAGATGGCTGTCAATCCTAGCGCCCCCCCCCCCTCCCGCCCAACTCCATTATACACCTTAGTGTAGAGAGATACTGTCAAAATCTTTCTTGCTCGCACTACAAATTGACCCCGGTCATGGCTCGAACCCAAACCACTCATCAGGATTCAAGTACACCAACCTCTACGCTATCGTTCACCAACACCCTAATCTATCATAAATTTAACTCAATCGATACTGAATTTAGTTCATTTTTCAATTAAAACGGAGTAAATATGTTGTTAATCAATTTAGATGATCAACCGTGTGATACGTCCGTTGACTGGTGTGGATGGAAAAACGTCCGTGGGTGGAAAAGAGTCAAATACCAAGAGCTTGACCAGGACCATCAATATGACAGCGGCGTTAAGGATATTGAGATTGCCAGAGGTAGGTACTTTAAAATGTTCTACGCACCCGCAGGTCTCAATTGGCTCTCGCTCAGTTAGATAAATCTGCTAAGTGTATAGTACCCACAATTTGCTTTTACAAAACTGCGAGAGTTTGAAACAACGAAATAATTACAGAAAGCGTGAAAGCAGTCAATGATAAGATTGAATTTGTGGAGCACCTTTTGAACAAATACTGAATGTCTCTTCTCCTCTAATATAACGTTTTCAATCACGTGGCCAGCAGCCATCCAAGTTTCTTGAAACAAAAGGTGTTTACATAAGAAAAAAGTTAAACTCCTAAAGGATTGGTTTGGTACATCAATTTAGCCGCCCGTTGACGTTATTTCAAAACACTGTATTGTAAGATTTGAAAGTTGTTAGCCACTCTCAAACGTCGAAAGAATATAATCACTTACATGTATTTTTTCTTTTTTTTTTTTTTGCTGTTCTTTGACGCAGGTAACTACGAGATTCACCTTCACGACTTCAGTGTTGGCTACGTGTCATTCTCTGATTTGTCAGCAAGTGGTCGTGGTTTTACCATCTGCTTCTGGTTGAAGACAACACACAGTGGCTTTTTCATCGAATACGAAGTAGCCGCATCTAGGGAACAAAATGCGACCTTGGTGCTGAAGCTTTACTTTCATAACCACAGTTTTGATATTCAGTTTGGCAGCATAAGAAGGTACCATATAATTTTCCTTAAGTAATATAATGAAAATTTATTCTATAACTATAAAATGATTGCAAAAGCGTTTTCCATTCCGGAAATGGCCATTAATGTATCTTGGCAATGAGCACAAGACGAAGCAACGATAATAATATCTTGCAATATCAGAACAATTAAAGAGACCTTCTTCGATCATTAGATCACTCACGCCGACAGACGTGCCTATAATTCTTTTTTTATATATACAGCAATATCCCATTGAGCGTGACCGATGACATGTGGCACCACGTGTGCGTGGTATGGGATGGTGAGAGCGGGCTCTTGGAAGTCTTCAAAGATGGGGAAAGAAAACATCATCCAACTAGGTTTCGAGCAGGTTCACTCAATGTAGTCATTGAAGGTAACTAAATATTATAGTTGTTTTTTGTTGGTGGTGGTGTCAGACCCTATAGAGGTAAATCGCTAATTTAAGCAACAAAGCACTCTTTCTATGGGTTTACAGACACAATAAACTACGCGGGATACTACAAGAATACAAGAAAAACTTGTAGTTCGTTGTTGGCTTGGCGAAATGATTCATCGACCACTTTCCAAAGTTTTGCGAATAGAATAAAGTTTAGTTACAAAAACGCTCCTTCCGAAATTTCTCTGTATTTTGCTAAATGGAAACCAAATTCGTTTATCGTGTTACATGCAGAGTTTAAACTCAAACTTCTGATAAGCTTAATGTTAACTCGAAAGAAATATTTTCTCTACTTTTTTAACAACCGGCCAAATTGATCATCCAGCCCACCTGACTTCGTCCTCCAAAGACCGTGGGAAGCACCGAAAAAAGGTTTAAAAATTCCTTATTTTTAAACACGAGCGTAACCGGAATCGTTTTAAAGTTATGGTGTGGAAAAAAGGTAAGCTTTATATCCCGACTAACTTCTGGTCCCGTTTTTCCTTGCAAATTTCCAAGTATATGTTGAATAAAAAAAATTTCGTGTTATTAATATCTCAGCCAGTAAAAGCGGAAGCTGTCTATTATATTTGTTATCGCTAGTGTTCTGAGTTCTCTACTTCCCGCGTAGAGCTGCTATATCGGGACCCTTGGTTTACCGTACAATAGAACGTAGGTCTTGCAACTCTATTGACCAATCAGAGCGCGCATAGTATCTCAGTTATTTTAAGGCTAACAGTAAACCAGTACAGAGGTTATACAGCGATTAAAACGACAAAAAATATATGTTTGTCTTATCTGGCTTAAGGACTCTAATTAGAATTTCTCTCCTAAGGCATAGGAACTATGACAATAGGCTTCAGAGCAACAAACAAAACTGAGTCCGTCGGAGCATTGAGTGGTTTCAATGTGTGGTCGTATGCAGTGATCGCAGAGGAGATACTGCGCATGTCATACGGATGTGGGGATGAGACAGGAGACGCAAAGGCGTGGCATACAGTTAGACAAGGAATGAAGAAAAGAGTTGCGGTGAAAGAGTTTCGAACTTGTCACGATAGAAAAGGCGAGTCATCTACAAAGTTAAATACAGGCGACTCTGAATAACTCGAGGGAACTTCAACTACTCTAAATAACTGCCAAATTTTTTGGATCGATTGGTTGCCAAATTTACTCAGGTATGGGGCTCCGCTAGTGTATTTTCGGCGCGCAGGAGCTCCACTATAAACGTAATTGGAAACAAAAGAAAGCAAAGCAGCAGGAGAAGTCGAGGAACCGCGATCTTTGCATTTCAAAGGGAACCACGTCGGGCAACTGCTACATAGTTCATGCCTTTTACTTTTTCGCGTAAAAAGTTTCTCAATGTTTTGGACTACACTATTGCTTGTTTTGAGTTATTTCGTATTTGCAACCATGGTTCGAGTTATAAAGCGTAAAATTATATGGAAAATGGCCTGAAGGGAAACGAAAATTGATTCGAATTAGCGCGAGGCTCGAGTTATTGAGGTTTTGAGTTATCGGGAGTTGACTGTAGAGCAGGTTTGTTCAATAGCACTTGAGGCGAGCGTCAGTCGACTATTTTAGCGATTTCGGAATCATCAAATAATCTTTTGAGTAAAGCAATTGTTAATGCTTTGAAAGATGCAGCAGTAATATGATTCCATGACGTGTCTTCCTTAAGAGTACACTAAGCGGTAACTTTATAAAATGAAAGACGTAAATTAATGAGATTACCAATATTGTGAAATCTTCTCCTTGTGAGACCTGTCTGAGATTCTGAACTTGGGAGAAACCAAAACAGAACTTAATTTATTAAATATCAGAACCATAATCTATTGTCAGATATCACTGCGTATTTTCTTTATAAGGTTAAATATATTTGTAAGGAATGTTAAGCGTAGTAAAATCCGTTTTTCCTCTCGTGCATCATCGCTTATTTTCCCTTTTGTAAGATGTATTTACATTTTATTTAAGTTACATAAAGCACTTATTTAATTCATATAATATTTAAACTATGAAACACTCATTGGGTCCATCTGTTTGCATATTTATTATATGAATGAGAAAATTACTTCATTGTAATTGGGTGAGTGCACGCCAATTAATAAACCTTTAATTAGCACTGAACTAATGCGCGCGTTCGTGATTTTCGCAGCCGTCATGTAATAAATGAGGAATTGTATGAAAGCTCGAGCAATCCACCGTGGGAAAAAAGATGACGGCTGTGCATTTTACCACAATGCCTTGCTGACCTAACGCAGCCCATAAGGCAAAAAGAAAGACAGTTTTTTTTTTGCTAGGTTTGAAGATTTGGTAACTCTTCTGTACCTTTTTATGAACGTTGTTAAGGTTTTCATGCGCTAAGAACTATGGGTAAATGTACCAGTCGCCATCTTTTTTCCTACGGTGCGGATGATTAAGGATTTACACTTACTGCGATATTTGAAAACTTCTTTCAAATTGAAATCGCACATTTAAGAGAATTTTCAATGACATTTTTATCAACTGCAGTGTAAATCCAAGATTGCACCCGCATTCATTCGGTTTTCAATTAACAAACACAGACTGATTGATTTGTTTAGGTGACCGACTTGAGGTAGATACCAACGCAACTCGTTTTAATCAGACTGCTGTGCTTGTGAGCCCACTATACAACAGATCACGTGACGGGCACAGCAAATGCTTAAAGTTTCGCTACATGTTGAGGGGACCTGGAGAAAAGACACTTACAATTTACCAGAAAGTAGACAACCATCGAGAAACGCCAGTTTGGGTTTCTGAACGGGAAACTGATGTGAGCTGGATTTACGGTCAAGTTCCATTGAGTTCTATTTCGAAGTTTCAGGTAACGATGATACTAAGACCAACCATCTCTCCATCGGTCAATTTCAGCAGTGTCTATCCCCCCATTCCCGGGCCAACCTTCCGTCACCGGCGATTTTCTCAAAAAATGGTAAATTCCCACAATAGGGCTAAATAAGTAGGTCAAACGCCCCCGGCGGAGGACAGAAAAAAAGGAACAAAGCAAATGCCTTGACTCTGGGCTTAGCTAGAAAATAACACTGCTCAAAATTTCATGAATTAAAATGAATAGGTGTTATTCTACAACATTATTATTTTATATGTTACTGATTTTGTTTACAAGTGAATTTATCCTACCAATGGTCACACCATTGTGTAAAATGTCCTTGACAACGCTGTGCGTTAGCTACTTTTGGTTTATTATTTCGATCTTTTTAATTAGTCTATAAGTCCTTTTGTTTTGGCATGCTCAGTTCGTCCAGTGTGCAATGTTAACATACAATGTACGTGTCATGGAAAACTGAGTCAAGGAAGTATGATGTATCAGTGACAAAAAAAATCTAAATTAAAGATTTTTACGAAAGGTAGCTTTAGAATTCATTTATCATATGGAGTTAATTGAATAAATGAATAAATGAATAAATACGAGAACAATATAATGTCTGCGCTCTCCACCACATGAAAGACCAAAACTATAAGGATGTCAAATGGGAGTGCCCCAGAGATAGACAGATCCCCGGCCCCTGATAAATAATAGAAATTAAACTGCCCGACATCGAGATTAAAGACGTGAGCGATTGCTCGGCTATTACCCGGGGGGGGGGGGGGTATGGGCACTACTGAAATTGACTGACGCAAAGATTGTTGAAACAAATCCCTTATCAGCGGTGAGCTTCCTGCCCAGTCTGCCGCGGTCATATTTAAGCATTTTAACTTTCTTGTTTTATGTGTAAATGTCTGGAGAATTCGTTTACTTTTCATCGTATAAGTAATGTTCGTTTGTGCTGTTTACCCGTTTTTCGCCTTGTATGCTAATCCTAAGGTAAATGTCGGGTTTTTTATCGTTTTCTTCTCGTATGTTGTAAACTGCTATCTTCGTTCTTACTGTAAAATATTTCTGTTATTTTTGTCCCAGAAACCACTGACCAGAAGTCGTCAAGATTTCAAGTTATTATTTTTGTCCCAGAAACCACTGGCAATAAGTCGTTAAGATTTCAAGTCGTCGTGAAATAAACTTACTTTACGTTAAACATACGTTGCTGATACGTTTGCTACAAAAGCACCATCTGAGTAAGTCAAGTACTGCTACAGAGAACTGATACGTTTTATTTGTACAATAGGTGTCGATAAAAGGTGAAGTAAGGAAGAGTAATGACTCAATAGCATTGACAGGACTGTACATTGACGAGAAATACTGCAAGCACGAGCCAATGGGGGCCAAGCCAGGTAACAAGCATAAGCCAGTCATGTTTTTCCTAAAACATTCTTAGGAGCGCTAATTGAATAGGATTCCAATTCTTAAATTCTCGCGGCTCGGCGAATTTCTACGCTTGAAATTAGCCCAATTGATTACATTGTTTACGAAACCATTAAAAGCGAGCTGATGACTTTTTGGAAATTTGTCGCTGAAAGTTTGGCGGTTTCTTGTTAAGGTTCTTCTGTGTGCTCTGTCTCTTGTGCATAACGCAATTCCATAGTTTATGAACCAATCGGGTGCAAGTGGATAACTCCTGCGTGAATCTACAATAAATCCCTAGGCCCAATTAATCAATTTTATGTTCAACTCTAAATTGAACACTTTCTAAGAAAATCGGTCGATATCTTCAGCGAGATTTGGGCATCAATCCTTCTGCTTACCCAAATTACATTCTATAATCGTTGAACCACATTTGGTACAATAAGGGAGAGATAAGGTACTTGATTCTCATGCCAAGGCTTGGACATGCGCTGCATTTCAAGTTAACAAATTGAGGTCAGTTTTTCCTGCGTCTGTTCTGTTACTGATCGTGAATTTCATCATAACATTGTCAAAGTAGCTCGGCGATAGCCGGGTTGATCCGCACACTATTTTGACAATGTTATGACGAATTTCGTGGTCAATAGCAGGACAGACGCATGAAAAACTGACGTTAATTTGTTTTTTACCGCAACAAATTGTCAAATTATCCGTTCTCGCTCGTTGACGCATCGCATAAACTATAAATTCATGTGTCTGTCCGCTTAGGAAAGCGCCCCTTATTTTTTTCGTTACATTTTCCAAGGACGACGTCCTGAATTTATGTGTGCTATCCAGTCGACCAAACATTCCAGTTCGAGTTTTTGAAAATTTATAGTAGAGAGTGGAACAGCATTTTCGAAATTTTCCGGAACAAAAGACGGCCTCTCGAGGTAAACGCATAATTTTGGACATTTCTTACCGAGAATTTTCTTTTCATTTCGTTTTCTCCCAGAATTTTAGGAATTTTCGTTTGAATGGTTCGTATTTCGAAAATTAGACAATTTTCGAAATTTCTGGAAACTTTTCTAACAAATTTCATTACCATAAGAGTCCGTTCAAAATTTCCGGATTTTTGTTGTTGTTGTTTTTGTTGTTGTTTTTTTTTTTGTGGCTTAATGGAAAACACCCAAACTCTTTGATGGTCTTTGATAAACCTAATGAAAGTCTTGTTTACCTTGAGATAAAGTATTGCGTCAATTTACACTAGGAACTACATTAATACAGTTCATGCATGGACAATTTTTATGTACATCGAAGATTAAAGGTTTAAATCTTTTTATAATTGCTATTTCAGCTTGCAGCAAAAATTTATTCAACATGTCAGGGTATTTCTCCTCTCCATCATTTCCTGGGTATTATCTTGACGACATGTTCTGCACTTGGCACATCACCGTCCCCTCGGGTCACACCATTCACCTGGAGTTTCAAGAATTCCGTCTCAAGGATCACCCTAGTTGCAAAGACTGTTTTGTTAAGATTTTCGATGAGCAGGAATTGGCAGCACCTACACCAGGCATATTCTGCGGCTATGTGTATCCTCCTCTTGTAGTCTCATCTTCAAATCATATCACGATTGTTCTTTCTTGTCATGGAGATGTACACAAAGCAAGGATCAAGGCCTTTTATCACTCTGTTAGTGGTATGTGAAGTTTTGTGCGCTTAGCTTGTGTTTATATTACCTTTGCACGTCTGAATAGGCAAATGAATAACCGACAATTAGTTACATTGAAGACATCAAGAACTAGCAAAATAATTGGGAAGCCCCCAATTGGAAGCCGTTACATGTCTCAAGCGGTGTCTCAAAAAGAGGTCGCTCCATAAAGGAAACCAAGAGCTTTGGAGCAACTTAAAAGTTCTATACTGCACTGTAAATATTTGGCAGGTAATGTTCTTAGAAGAAAGTTGGTTCAAAAACATTGTTGAAAATATGCTTCATAAGGCAGTGGGTAAAGCGTTAATCCTCGGACGTACAAGCTAATTCATACCCCCATCGTGGTACAAGGAGGGCATAGGGGATTGGATGGAATCCCCCCCCCCCCTTCTTGGGTTTTCGCTCTGTTAAAGCACAGCGAAATAAATCTACCTTGAATTGATCATATAGCCTTCAGCTTGCTCTACAAAATTACCATATTTGTTGGTTGTGACTTAATATGACGTCAAATGACGTCATTTAGCTTACCATCTTGGATCTACCATCTTGGATTTTACTATTTTCTTAAAAAGTCAAGACATAACGGAAATTAATTCAAAATCAAGCCAGAATGCTTATGAAATGTACGAATAGTGAATTTATGAAATTGGAAAAAAATACAGAACTATGTCAAAAAAGTTGATGCCTATTATTTTGATTCAATTGCAAACTGTTTTAATAATGCAATGCCGATCTAACTGTTGTTAACTAGGTTGATTATTTGACGATGAGGACGAAAATGGCGGTGTTATTTATCGATAAATTCTTTTAATTTTTTTCAGCCCTTGATTATACAGATTCATCTTGTCTACGTCAACAAGGTACACAATGACGTCATCTCAGGATAAGCACTACAATTTCCCAGTCTTGAACTTAGAGTTGTAGGAAGTTAACAGTCCATTACTTTTGGGGATGTATAATTAAAGACGCTTCAATTTTCATTTGTTCCTTAGGCGTTTGGCAATGTAGACGATCTTGCTTGTTTCACTCGACGAATAAAGCCTTTTCTACACCCTCCAATTTGCCTCTGTTTTTCTAACGTTATCAGTGCTAATCGAAGCTGTTATTCTTACTAGACTCTGATAAGGGTATTTGTTTTCAGGATGTCCCTCAAGCTGCGAATGCAAAGAGTTTGGCGAAGGTCAGCACAAGAAGATCCTGGTCACTGGACAAGAGTTGTTTTCGGTACCAAGCAACCTTCCTTTCAACACTGGAGCAGTGTATGTAAAGAGCATCACAACTTATGATTTTTTATCTCTGAGTTTTGATTAGTTTAATTTTCTTTCATGGCTTTAGATAATGCCTTGCGTTGGTTAATTTTAGCTCAGTTCTTGTTTCAAAAGTTGTGCAATCGTTATTCTTAGTTGATAGTTAATGTCATTTGCTCCTGTTCGCCAGGAATTTCCAGCAGAACCGGATCTCCCAACTACGAGAGATGGATTTTGCAGACCTCCCAAAACTGGAATACATGTAAGTAAAGTAAAACTAACTTTTCTAACAATATAAAAGAGAACTAACTGTGCTGTTTCACACAGCCTCTTCGAAGCGATCAGTCAGTTGGGATGTAGCGCGGAACGAAATATGAGAGAGAGAGGGTCAGTGTAAGGAGGAACGAACTTCCCGCGTCTTCCTGCGCCGCGCTTGTCCCCTATTTTTTTGTTCGCCATTTCTCGCGCTGCACCCCAACTAACTGAACACCTGCAACAGCCTACGCGTCACGAGAATCTGTAAATGGGATTAGGAGCATTACCAGATTATCACATAAACGATACCTAGTTTGAGAACACTTTTGTAGCTATTAATTGGGAGTGAATATTTGTGGTTTGCCTGTATTCCTTATTGGTTCTTGTTGTGCTTTTGTAGAAACCAACATGTCACAGCTGACATGCTCGTTAGGCTGTACTCGAACAAAAACCAAGTTCTTGTCGATTAGGTTAATAAGCTGCTTGTTTTGCTTTGTATTTTTTTTGTTTTTTTTTTCTTCAGCGACATGAGTTTCAATGTTCTCATTCACCTCGAGGAAGAAACTTTCCATAATGTAACGTCTGTCACGACTCTGTAAGTATCCAACTAGTAGGTTTAAATAGTGTTACTAGGATATCTTAATGCTGACAACAACTATGACAACGACAACATCAAGTGTGGAGAAATTAGGCTCTGGATTTCATATAACTATTTATCATTTTGTTTCTGTTATTTAAATACTTTGGCTTAGTCGACGAGTCAGGGAGCTTTTATAATTTTTTTATGAAAATATCACTCATAGTTCTCCTCATTCGAATTAACGTTAATGTCCTATAAGTCGCATTAAGACGCCTGCATTTCATACACCTTTAAAGACATTGAAGTTTTTTATTTCGAAAATGCCGTTGTCGTAACTCTCTTAAGCTAGTGACAGTTTTCCCTAAAATGTAAACTTGGATTTGTATCATTATCACTATCAACCTTTGATTCTCTACGCTAGGATAACCAATGATCTTACTGCGCAATTTACTCCGTTAGTTCTCCGTGGATAATAACGTCTCTCAGCGTGTTTCTATTTTTGTTGTTGTTGCTGTTATTGCTGTTGTTCTCGTTTGTTTTAAGTTTTCTTATTTTTGTTTTGTTTATTTTCTTTTCTTTTTGACCTGGTTTCTTGTTTTTTTTGTTGTTGTTTTTTCTTTTCTTTTCTTTTCTTTTCTTTTCTTTTTAGGAGACTAAATTCCAACTTTTTCCGTATTCTCCCTGTTGGAGCGTTTACTGGCCTTCCTAATCTACTTGTCCTGTGAGTATATCTTTTACAATTTGTTATTTAAAACATTTACTCAAACACCGTCCAGTCCTTCACTGGAGGTGGCGTGGCCTAGTGGTTAGGGTCTCGGGTTCAAATCCTCCTACCTGACACTCAATGGATTTGTGTTCGGTAGTTCCGAGGTAAACCCCTCCACTTCTTGTAGATACTGTAGGCAACTGGTCTGTCTACAACTAGTTGGGCTTCTTAACAAGTTTCTGTTTATTGACAATACTGGTTTGTTTAACTAAAAAGGCCACAATGCTAACCTCTGGGACACTACTAGTTGTGAGGGTTTTATTTGTAATTCTTCCAAATTCACAGAAATTGGATTGTAAGTTCGAGGAATCCAGGACGCGCGTTTGAAAAGGTCATATTTGAGATATAGTGTACATGTAGGTTGTCTTCGTCAGTTCCATCATTAAAAATTTGCATTGTTATTCTTCCAGCGATTTAGGAATAAACCTTCTTCGCAAAGTTCTCAGTGGATTATTGGATGGACTACCTCATTTACAAGTTTTGTAAGTTCTGAAAATTTCATAACTTAGTAATTTTTCCGATTTTGATGGAGTTTATAAGTATAACTGAAATGTTTAAGCGTAAAGTTTGCCTCTTTTCAGGAGCTTGCGTTCAAACCAAATAGATGAGTTAAAATATGGGGTTTTTGGTAACAATAGCAACATGACACATCTGTGAGTATATGCGATTTTTTCACCTTTATAATTTATGTTCACTTTAATTTGTAAAATCGTTTTATTTAACGGTAGAGCTGTTCAACTGAGTTTAACGAAAAACTCGTTCGTAAAGTACGTTAAATTTATTAGAGGAGGGGCAAAAAAAATACGACAAATGTACGACAGCAATTTTTATTTTATGGCAAGCTCTCCGAGCAGGAAAGATGAATCATATACTGCACTGCGATGGGCTACCCGCGAGGGCAAGATGGGGCTATCTTGCATGGTCGGGACTTCCCGCTGTATCCTGCAAGAAGAGCTTGTTCTTCCTGCCATATAATAAATCCTTTATTGGCCAAACTTGTTCGGTCATGATAACTGGATATTGGCCTTCTTCTTTTTTGCCTGTTTATGAACTTCGACAGCGTTTCGGTCCATAACCACGCGTAAAAGAGCTTGACTAATATCCAGCCATCTTGACCTCGCACCTGTCCAATAGCCCATACGTAATCAGTGTCATTAAACGGAAACGTAAATAATCGCTTAGCGAGAAACTCTTATCGAAAATATCGTGTTAAAGCAATCAGACTCGCTCCTTGTGTATATCGCTCAAATGTACCCACCCTAATTACCTTCACATTCCACTCTGAACGTAAGACATCTCTTTACTGTCACTTAGATACCTTCAGGATAACAAGCTTCCAGTATTACCAGATGGCCTGTTTGGTGCTATGTCACAACTGAAGTTATTGTAAGTGCATTAAGTTTAATTCATCCTAGACTAAATACTGTTGTTTTCAGGGTTCCCTCCATTTCTGTTGGTTGGGTACGATTTTAATGTCTCTAAGTTGGCGAGATGAGGTGTGGTGGAATGTATTATTTCCCAATGCCTGTGGTGTTCGACATGTACATGAGGCGATTAGCTCAGTTAGTAGCAGGGTCTGTTTTTCTGTGTAACTGCCTTCTAATTTTCATGGCTCAATGTTGTCCTTCCGCCAGGAATCTGAGCAGCAACGAGCTGACTACAGTTACAAAGGACACTTTTAAAGGACTGGTCTCCTTAGAATACCTGTAAGTACATGATAATTCGATAATTTTCACAATGAAAAGTTTAGAGTCAAAAATAGACCATTTAACAGTTGTTTGCTCGGTGACCTGGCCTTTGAATGGCAGCGAGGCTGGAGGTGACGACCTTGCTTTGATAAAGAACCCTCTGCTTTTGTCATGTAAATGCATCTAGTTGGCATTAGCACAACTTTATTTACACAAGAAAAGCAGTGATGTCTGTATCAAAACAAGGTCACCTCCAGCCTCGCTGCCATCCAAAGGCCAGGTCACTGAGCAGACAACTGTAAAATTGTCTATTGTGCTGACCAGATCAACCAAAAGGTATAAGTTTAGTCCTGCTTCTTTCTTTTATGGTTGCCAAAACATTACTAGAACATAAAATACTCACAGAATAATCGAAACATGGTAACAGTTCATAGGAATTTTAATTGCAAAGATGATCGGTCGGAGGTTTAGAACTAAGGAAAAAGCAACAAAGAGAATCGAGACTGATATTTCGTTGCTACCATCCAGTGTACAAATAATATGGGCACATCAGTTTCCCTCAGTACTTCAAAATCTCTATTTTTTTTCACTTGCTTTTGTTATTCTGCACTTCTTTTGGTTTTAGGACCTGCATTGTTTGCGTCATTTTTCCGTGGGTTGGTTGGCCAATTGTAAAGACATTTGTAAAAATTGCGGTGCAAGAGCCAAATCCTGGACCCCTGAAATAAAATTTTAAAAAAATGATTTCCTTGAGAAAAACAATGCGCACAATGTAAGTTATAATTGGCTTCTATGTAGCTCATTGAATCCATATACTGACGTATATATAATAAAATTGTATTGGTACATCGTAACTATTTTTTTTTCCTTCTTAGCAATTAGCTATGTAAATAAATGATGGAATATTCATTTAGGTAACTTTGGAATGTAGTATAATTAATTGCAATGTAATGTATCGCAAGCGATATGGTGTAGGTAAATGTCCTGTTAATAGATTATTTTTAAAATGTTAAAAAATATATTTCAGAAACGTTAGCAACGTTACGTTTTATTGGCCTTCTCATCATCTTTCCACACAGGTACCTGGACAGTAATAAACTCGCTAAAGTACCTTCAGATGCGTTTAGTGAACTGAGCAACCTGAAATATCTGTGAGTAACCTTTATTTTTCACCTCAATTTAGTTTATTTTTATCCCTTTACCCTTTCAGTACCAACAAATTAACTTACTTGCAGTGCTAGGTAAAGTCTGCAAACGAACTAAGTGGCCAGTCAGGCCGGAGCTTATCCTGGTTTCTTTAGCATAAAGTGACTAGGAGTATTTCTACTACCCCCAAGACGGGATGCTTGTCCATCACAGGGCTACCCAATTTAATTCGCCGGTACCCATTTATACACCTGGGTGTTGTGTTCTTGCCCAAGAACCCAACACAATGTCCCCGGCCAAGGCTCAAATCTGCACCGCTTGATCCGGAGGCGAGCGCGCTAACCATGAGGCCACCGCGCCTCACACGTTGGAGTGGTACGTCAACAAAAATAGTCCTGTTGCAGATTTCGTTTCTCAGCTTACGCTAAAAAAACGTTCCAGTGTATTCCGTTGACGTGAAATATACCTGATTATTAAAACTAATATTGAAATGAAAGTACCGCCAGCTGTTATGTGGAGTATCAAACCCAAAGGAGTAGAGTAAATTGATGTTTCTTGCAATACTCTTACAGGAAACTCGATCGCTTCATCCTCTGCTGCTACGCCAGGAAATCAATCGAAGGAGTGGACTGTGAGTCTCCAGTCGATGACTTCTCAAGCTGCGACGATCTCATGAAAAACGAAACTCTCCAGATTTGTATTTGGATTCTTGGAATCCTCGCCTTCCTTGGTAACCTTCTTGTCATAATATGGCGGATCATTGATAAGGAAGAGAACAAGGTGCATTCCTTTTTGCTGACAAATTTGGCAGTCGCCGACATGCTTATGGGAGTGTATCTTTTGACAATCGCCATTATGGACGTCAGATGGAAAGGGGAATACTTTAAGCATGACGAAGAATGGAGATCTGGAATGGGTTGCCAAATTGTCGGAGTTCTTTCGATGCTCTCTAGTGAAGTATCCGTTCTGATTCTAACCATCATCACGATGGACAGATTTCTTTGTATCGTCTTTCCTTTCAAGTTCAAGCGCCTCACTTACAAATCTACCGTTTACGCATGCGTAGGGGTGTGGATATTTGGTGTCGTCATATCTACAATTCCAATCGCAGGGTTAAACTACTTTTACGACGACAGCGGTAATTTTGGATTCTACAGCCGCTCTGCCGTTTGTCTTCCTCTTCAGCTGTCCGAAGGGAGACAGGCCGGGTGGGAATATTCTGTCGCCTTTTTCGTCGGATTGAACTTCGTCTCTTTCATGTTTATCCTCGTCGCCTACATTACAATGTTCTGGACGGTAAAGCGCGTTTCCCGCGCTGTGCGATCAACAAATTTAAGCAAAGAATCCGCCATGGCCAAGCGGCTTGTCTTCATTGTGATGACAGACTTTTGCTGTTGGATGCCAATAATTATAATCAACATATTATCTCTTGCTGGACATTTTGACGATCCAGACAAAATTGCCTATGTGTGGATAGCAGTCTTTGTTCTTCCACTTAACTCGTCCCTCAATCCAATTCTGTACACATTTTCCACCGAAAGGGCAAAGCGAAGCTTGTGTCGGAAGAGAAAAAACGTCACTGGGTTTGTTATGAAGACGGTAAACGGCCGAGGGGCAGGTAGGTTGAACCAGTTCTTCAAAGAGTACGCGTAAAAAAGTGAAAGCTGTATTTATTTCATGTAATGGATATAACTAAATAGCTCCTTTGTTAATGCTTTGTTGTTTATAACTAAGCAAGTTTATTGTTTTACCGGTTAGTCATAATTTTTCACATTTCACAAGCAGTAAAAGGAAAACGTATGTCCTTGTTAGCAAGTTCGAGTATTCTACACTGAACTGCTAACAAATGAGTTGGTGACAATACGGTCCATTCATTAGACTTGCAGTTATTCCTCCGAGCAACGGATCGGGGCAAGCTGACAATCTTGACTAGCATAGATTTTTGCGATCTCTGTTTCCTCCTTGGTTTTAATTCTGATTGAGAAGATATATCAAACACTCAAGACAGTGTTTAACCACATTTCCAAACACTTCGACGTTCTCTCCTCTGTGTATGGAAATGTGCTCAAACACGGTCTTTCGTGTTACTTTGATATATTACTTGAAGGGTCAGAGTGTCGCAGCATTGTTGACCGCAGGAAAGAGAGGAATAAATTGTCACGGTACAACAACATCGGTGGAAAGAAAGTCCACCACACTAGATTGTTTGAGGGAATTTCGTTTAAGGAGAGACAATTGCTTGTCAGTTCTATCTTACTTAGAGGTCTTTGTTAACAATTTTAAAGGACTTTTGCTTTTCTTTATCCCTTTGAATTAAGCTGAAAATCAGTCCGTTGATTGGCTGAAAGCCCATGGCGACAACACTTGCGTATCCAACGTCAGCTCCAGTCCTTTGCAATTACATGAAGTAGCGGGAACACAGGAACAAGAGAGCAAACAGGCACATGCCGAGCTGAGGCTGATTGAAGAAGTTAACATTCTGAAAGACGACACCGCAGGAAGGCGTGCAACAGTAAGTGATAAGTAATAAGTAAGTAATGATTTATTTAACGTCGTGACACAGGGAGTGTTTGGCCATTCTCGCGAGCAGCTGCTCATGATGTAAACGCTCGATACAAAAAAACAAATTAAACGAGAAAACTTCTTAGGTGCCTGAGGGAACATTATTCGCGGGAATTAAGACTTGCAAAATAGTAGGACTTGGAAAACAACACAGTTATACTACACTGCAACACAAATTCAGCATGAAGCGGAGGAATTATATAAAGAAATATATAATTCAATCAATCAATCAATAAATAAATGTTAAACATTAAAATGAATATTGAGATAAATCCATTGAGAATTTTCAAAGCCATTGTCTTACTCGTTGTTTCAGGGTTATGCTACAGCTTGGTGTGAAGAAGGAAACATTTTAAGTATGGTGTTACTGAAATACTTTGACAAAGAATTGAAAGAGGAATGGCATCGAGAGGCTAACATAGTACAGGGCCTGTCTTGTGATGAAGAGCCGCATGCTAATCTACTTCATTATCGCTGGCACTCGAAAGGCAAGCAACCGTCTAGCAAAAAAAAAAATACTTAGCTACTCTTTACGTACAAAAATTTTAACTGTGATTATCCTTACGAGCCCATGCCCCTACAAGGTGCTTGATGGTGGAAAAGCTTTGCATCTTTTAAAGGCAAACCATAATTTGTTTTCCACAAAGCTCTTTCGACCCCAACGGCGCCATTTACAGAGCCACGGGGGAGGCGAAGGGAGTTTATGCAGTCTAGAATCTTTATGATTAATGTTCTGATAAATCTCCTAGAGGATATCCGTTTAGGTTTAATCATCATTTGTTGTTCTCTAGCTTGCGACCAAAGTCTTGAACAGGGAAAACAGAAGATTCGTGCTTTACAACCAAACAGTTTGTATGTTATTTCGTTTGTGTGTTATTCAGTCTGTATGTCGTTTAGTTTATATGTTTCTTATTTAGTTTGAAAATATTTCTTGAGCAGGGTGTTAGTTAAGTGTAATGAAGCGCTTCTCGTTTCATCGTTCGATTGTCAGAAGCAGACGGCAAAATTTGATTGGGCGTTGTGAATCGGGTGTACTTAACTCGACAATAAACAGAACAGCAGAAAATTTCACGGTTAAGAATTGTTGTGCTGAGAATCTCTTGTGTGACATGTTAGTGGTAGTTTACAAACAGCTGGGAAACAACAGGAAAGTGCACGTAATACAAGTGCAAACGGTGTTTCTCAATTAAATGCAGCCAGCTACAAAGTGTTAATTGTACTTGGACAACGACGTGAACGCGTACCAATTTTGTGACAAATAAGCGCGCGGAGAACCAGCATCAGAAGCAAGAATTTGTTACCGATATGATTTGGGCACAAGCAGACGGTGACGTTTAAACTCAATACACTCGACTAACTGATTTGTTCGTTATATTTTGATTTTGTTTTGTTGTTGTTGTTTTTTTTTCCTTCAAGTCTGATTTGGTACGATTTTGTGTCGAGTTCCACATTGGAAGATTTTCTTTGTGAGAAAGGAACTGTTCTTAACTTCGATACAGTGTGCGCTATAGCCTGTGACGTCATCAGCGCTGTAGAACGACTACAGGATCTTGGAATACTTCATAACAACATTACAACAAGCAACGTTTTGATTGGCCAATGCCCGAGAGTAAGTAATCTGATATATTTCTGCATGTTATGTTGATTTCTCCATTTTTGGTGAATATAAATATTTTAAATTTATCCTAGCAACATGAAAATGATTATTGCAGGAGATATTTGGGTGCGAAATTTTGAAGCAAAGCATCCTTTAATTTCTTTGCTTTTTGAACAAAAGAAGTGCTATACCATTCCGTGACAAATAGAAAAATTCACGATCACCTCCAGGTAAATATAACTAAATAAAGCAGTCCCTGGGAGGACTCCCAAGCAAAAAAATTAGGGATGCTCGTCGCCTCCTTTCGTGGTGTACGTAAATCATGGATTATGGTCTCACTTAAGATGCTCACGACCACTTACTACAATTTTTAGCCGTCAAGGCATCCTTTAGGGCTACCCTTGAAGACGTTATTAAAGAACACTGGCTGTCGGTAATAAAGTAGTATCTCGTACAGATCAAATAAAGTTAGAGTTACGCCTAGATACAAGCATCCCCGACCTTTTCACATGGGAGTCTCTTCCCCGAGAAGGACAGCTAAGCGTACAGGTAGACGTCAGCTAACTTTAACTTAACTTGGAATCCAAAGTGAGACTAAAATGAGAATCTTTGGCTTTTAGCCCATATTACTGTTACTGCCTGTTGAATTCGTTCGTCACGAAATACACAAATTTGACCGCCTCAAAAAATGGCATAATTTTGGTTCAACAGGCAGGCATGCATTTAAAAGCATAAAAAAGCACTTTCCATCAAGGGCCTACCAGAAATAACCCACCTGTCAAGTAGCAAATATTTGATTTATATTTCTTGTTGCATTTTATTGGTATTTTTCTAAGCACAACCTTTCCTCACTCGAACATTACTGTTTCTTTAGCTTCCCCCTATAACAGCTGTTTTGGGTGGTTTTTCTCGAGCGTCCAAGGTGAATGAAGCCGGTGCCTATAGCAACTGGGCGGTCGATGAACAGAGTAACTATGGCAACGATATTGAGCAATTCGGACATTTGCTGGCTATCTTATTAGAAAACTGCCACGGCTCCAGTGAATACATTAAGGTAAATAAATGTCAATATTTGTTGTTCAGAAAGAGATTATGCATTACAGCACGTGTTCATAATTTCTAGTGTCTTTGCTGACGTCATTGTCAAGTTTTGGTGTAGACTGCGAAACAATTTTCAATGTCACGGAGAAGATTACCACAAATTAAAACACGAACGTGAAAAAAGTCGAAAAGTGTAGCATTTCGGGTATGATATTGACGGTGTTTGGATTTCTGATCTTAATTACCAGAAATTTTTACGATTTTGTTTCCCGGTATTCCCGTTAGTTTTAGAATTAATTGAAAAGATATATTAAACACTCAAGACAGTGTTTGACCACATTTCCAAACACCTTGAAGTTCGTCAAAAATACTCCGCTACGTGTCGTATTTTCAACTCTCTTCTCGGTGGTTGGAGATGTGATCAAACACGGTCTTTCGTGTTTTATATATTAATTCAACAATCCGTATGAAACTAAACAAATGTTTTGACAGTGCTGAGATTGTTTTAATTTTTACTGATACTTACTATTTTTGGCTAATGTGTTTTGCTTAATGTTTCTCCCCAGCTGCAAGAAATTATGAACCGTTGTTTTGAGAAGGCAGAAAAACGACACGGAGCGTCATACATTCGAAGACTACTGGAAGAAGCTTGGTCCACTGAAGGAATGTGGGACACATACCTTTGAATCAAACTGACGTGAATAATCACTTGGATTACCTAATAATACAGTACCAGCATTGATGCTATCAAAATGTCCTTTTTTTCAAATAATTTTAATTTACAAAGCACAATTCTACAAGCATTACTTACAGTGCAGGTCTCATTACGCTACTCTACTTACAGAACATTACTTACGTTACTTACAAAACGGGTTACTTATGCTAGCAATACAATACTGAATACGGCTTCTTACAGAAAATACAATTACTTGCAAAACGGGCTACTTACATTGCTAACAATATAATACTCTACTTACCTTACTTGCTGAACATACAGTTATTTACAATACGTTCTACTGCATATTGACTTTGAGGAGGGAGGAGTAATTCTCACTAAAACATTTAATTAAGACAAATTTTCAAGATTGTATTTAATGTGTAGCTTGCTGATAAAATCCTGAATGGAGATGGCCAGGCTATTTAACTTGCTTGAATAAATGTAATGGCGCATAAATAAGGCAGTGTTGTTGAATTTCCGTATTATTGCTGTGTCGTGGGAGCTTGCAGTAATAACGAACAAGGTCTCCTCTGTGGTAGGAAAAATTTGACACGCATTCACTTGGTTGAACCAGTTCAAGACCTTTTGGGTAAACAATTTGGTAAACATACATTCGATAAAAGAGTGCTCAATTGAATCTTTATCTCCGCAACATAGACATTCATCGTCCGCCTTAATACCAAATCTGAATAGTTCTTTCTTAGTTACTATCATTTTATGGATTGATTTAAATTGAAACTCTTTTAGTTTAGTTTCCTTACAAATGTTTTTCAGTGATTTGAAGATCTCAGTCCACACTTCCTTTTTTAAAGAGAGTTTTTCGCTCCAACATTTAGGGCCCGTTTGATCTTCGGTGTGAATCTTGACGTTAAAGTGGTACTATGACGAAAATCGCATCTCTCCTATCTAAGCCATTTTAAAACATAAACAAGTAGTCTGCATGAGAAGAAAAATGCCATTTACTATTTTCAAATGTCTCTTTTTGTTCCTGAGATATTCAAGTTTTTAAAATATCCAAATTAGCCAAATGATGACGTCATACACTCAACCAAATTTTGATCAAATATGATGAAGAAAGATATCTCAGCCAATTTGTCTCAGAAATGTTTGATTCTTTGCAGTAAGACTCTTCTAAATGTGTTCCACAATACGAGCTTTATTACCATGGCAACATACTGGTTTCCAGACCCCCCCCAATACTAAAGGCTTTTCTGGCCACCTTTGGCGATCCATTTTGATATTTGCAAATGGTGTCTCACATGTACGATCCAGCAAACATATAAATATGCTAGCTCGAGGTCATGGTCTCGTTTAATGTTTTTCAAGCTGAAAATCACTAACATATTGAAATCAAGTGGGTGGGGATTGGAAAAGAGTGATTGTTCATGGGAATAGAAATTTTATAGCCTTAGGTGTGTTTCCTGTTGAACAATTAGCCTACCAATTTTCAATGAATTCTGCTGCAAATTGACCGAGATAGCTCTATCTTTATACTTGATATAATATTGGGTTGAGTGTATGACGTCATCAGTTGTCTCATTTGCATATTTTACACATTTTTCAAACTTAACTATCTCTGGAACTAATGCAGATATTTGAAAACGGTAAATGGCGTTTTTATTCTTTCATGGAATTCTTTGTGATACACCTAAAAAATCACGGGGTAAAAATTTGATCATAATACCACGTTGAGCAAATTCATAGTAGCTCCAAGTTGTGAGCAAGTCGCGGCCATCCCAACGAAATAATCAGCTGTGTTTTGCCGCTGAACCCGCGGTATTACAGTTGTGTTCAGAACTTGTACTGTTTATAATACAACAGGATCAAATAAAAACTTCCCATCAGAAGAGGAACAAACTACAACTTCCAATGGTATTGCGAGTTACAATTTTTAATTAACATCTGACAAAATATTTTGTCAGCAGCAAGATCAATTAGCGATTACGCTTCCTGCACGCAGCCGTGTTAGGATTGTCGTGTAAATTTAAATATATGGAGTACTCTTCACTTTTATCACCGACCAATAGAAAATGCTCTCAGTTCACGCTCTGCATCCTCCTTAATACACTTATCTTAACGTTGGGAATTTTGCAAATTTGGCCCGCAGTGATGACGGTAGGGAGTTCAGTTCTGTTCCTGGCTAGATGACGCGGACATTCGTTGTAAAACTGAAATTATTGTCATGTTAGAGTAAATACACGGTGTAATCTTAACATTAATCACTGACAAATAGGAAATGCTCTATTAATTTAGATATGCATTTTCATTAATGTACCCATCTAAATTAAGGTTGTTTTTGTTTTACGTTTGTTTTTTTCTCTCTCTCTCTTTTATTTAGAACTTACTCAATTCTGACAGTAGTGTTCCTCACTTGAGGGTATTCGAAGTACAACAAGAATTATTATTTTTAGCTGGCTACTTACTAAGTTTTGAGCAATGAAGAAATATTGTTTTACAAAGATATCATCTTGGTTAAAATCATGGCGTTTAAAATGGCCAAACAAATGCGGTTTGCGGTGTTTACCACACTGAACTAAATTGATCTGCGAACATTTGTATAGTACAACATTTCCGGCGGGATACGAAATTTAAACACAAAAGGGGTCGCAGTGTACTTGCGGGTTTTTCCTTTTCCTTTTTTTTTTTTTTTTTTTTTTTTTTCTTTGTCTTGGTTTTGTTTTTTGTAATTTAATTATTTTCTTTCTGCGTAAAAGTAGGTCCGTCAAATAGATTTTCCTGAGAAACAAGCTGGAAAAAATATTCTGAAACTAATTTTACTTTAAGCAGATCATAGCAAAACAAATTATATAATTGCACTACTAGCCATACCAATCTCAACGTCGGATCACATCATAAACTCAAATAAAGATCGATCAGGCTGAACTCAGCACAGTCACAGCAGCAGGAGACAACCCATAAAATTGGTCTTTTGTGATCTACTACTGACAGGGGAACTACAACAAACCATGCAGCAAACTGTGCCATCGTAAAAGAACAACTCCAATTTGAGTTTTAACGTTTTTTCCAGAAATGGCTTACATGTGCCTTAGAAGTTTGTTAGATAAGTGTGGGTAGCTGCCGATGAAGACCGGTAAAGCAGATAGTAAGACAAATAAATGTAGAGGAAAAAAAAATCGTTTTTTCACCTCAAGTTCGAATTCATAAAATAGCTAGGTGGTTCGCTGGCTGCCGACGCAGCCCAACAGTTTCTCTAAAAATTAATACCTTCATGAACATGCTATAATTGTAGTCGTGGCCGGCCACTCGACCTGCTGTGTTACATACGTATTTGTTAGAGTTGGCTTTGTTTTAATACCTGTAATTATATATCTAATAAAACCTTCAGGTTATAAGAAAGCCATAGCCTACAACTTCCAATTGCATTGAAATCTCACGATCTAATCAGATTAAAGGAGCTCAGTCACGGTATTTTGAGTTATAATTTTGGCCACATACAAAATTACCTTGAAATGGTAGAAAACCTGAAAATAACAGTGTAATAGGAAAGAAAAACGCCGAAGAGATAATGATAAACCATAAAGGGACAAGGATGGCTTAGGATGGAGAAGATTGACCCGGATTACAAACGACGAATTTGAAAAATTGAGGCTAAACTTTTTAATATGCGCAAACCGTGACTGAGCTTCTTAAGGCCAAACGTAGACCTCGAGTCTGGTTTCACGGAACTACCGCAATTGTCATTCAAACTGACGTGAGTATTGATCGCCTAGTCTCAAACAATGAAGCTACGTTTGTTGTGTAAGGTGGCAGCGATTTTTACCAGAACTCTCCGCCAATTCAAAACAATTACAACTGCTTATCTTGCATAGTACAGAGAGTGAAACCAACTTGATTTGGTTGACGTAAGAAAAAATTCCTCAAGTTTATTTTGGAAATTGTGTTTGGATAGCCGAGGAAACACTGTATCGAGTGCTTGATATATCTTCTCAATCGAAACAAAAACTAATTAGTAAACGGAGAAGTAAACTCGTCAAAATCTATGCTAATTAAGACCGGTTGTGATTTTCTTTGTTTAAACTTGATGACTTATTAATTAGTTTCCGCAAGTGCTATCCACCAATTGAACAACGGAGGCCACTGGTATATTTTCTACATATCAGAATGATCCAAACCGTAGCTGACGATTCAGTTTTCATTTTTGAGTTTGTTTGCAATCATTACCTTGTGTACGGCAGCGTTAGAGAGATTTTTCATTGGGGTCAAACCAGCTTTGATGTTTTGTTTTTTTTTTCCTCTGTTTTTGTATTGACCATATCTTTCATTTGCGTTTGATAACTTTGAGAAGGTCCTGTAACATGCAGTGAAGCTAGCGTTAACTTTAAATCGCTTCATGAGTACGAGTTCGAGTTCTTTAGCATTATTATTATTTTGATGAGATCACACAAAAGACTTTATCTTTACTAATACTGATGAATTCTTTGAAGTCATTGACGTTCCCTTCATCTTTAAATAGCGACAAATTAAATTTCCAAAAACCTGGCCAGCTTCTTTGTAAAAAGAGTCGGATTGAAAGATTAATAAGGAGCTTAAGCGTGCCACGACGACGACGACGACGACGGCAACGGGAACGTCACTAAACAACAGGTTCAATGAGCAAAACAATAGCTGTGCACGTGCGCTTTAAATCTTTGTACGTTTCTTTGCTATCCTCTTCAAAACAAGAACGTGATGTCGGGCATGAAATGAAGTTCAGCGTTGACTGAGGAACGCAAACGACGACGGCTAATAATTCGTGTTTCTATTTGAAATTGAACGCTACTACTGCATATTTAGCCTGAGCACGTTTTAAGAGCCATTGGCGAACTGAACAGATCTAGACAATTGCGAATTCCCTGAAAAAATATAAATTCATTTTTGAGTACGCGTCGTCTTCGGCGTCGCCGCCGTCGTTGCTGAAGCTCCCTAATGATGTCACAGTCCCCAACAAGATCAGCTAGGCCTCAAGAATAAAAAAGGTTCCAGGAGTAAAGGTCAGGGATGTTCGTCAGAAAATTAAACTCCTCAAAAACACCACTGTTGGCATGGCTCGAGTTTTATTTGACCTGTAGTGCTGACAAATGGGTGAAGAAGTAGACGGTAACATTTCGGCTAAGAACTAACTCGGATCTAGACAGAATTTGAGATGCGATCACATTTTGCCCATAAAGGGATTTTTTTAGGATCCTCTCTTCTTCATTTATAGTCCAAAAAAGATACCCAGGATATTAGTCGCAAATTGATTCTGGAGTCTATATAATGTACAACAATTTGTCCGTTTCAACTTTTTATTAGGACTTTTCAACTGCTACTTTAACTAGGGCAGAAGTTAAAGTCTACATAGGAACCACTTACGACACCTTTCACTGTTTTATGCAAACATTAACATTCATTGAATTGTTATACATCTTGAAATATAATTGTGCACCGTTAATAGCTTTTATGAACACCCCAAATCTATTAAAACTTGCTTTAAGGTAAGTTTAAAATCACACGCTCAGTAAGTGACAAACTTTAAAGTGCACTTTTTGAATGAGATGACTGTTGCTGTGCATCTAACATGGACTGTCTCTTGGACAATTCAAAGCTGCCCCACATTTTGAGTCCTGGCAATCCAGATACCAATAATAAGCACAACCTCCTCCTCGGTTGTCTGTATCATCTCGGAATGGCAAGGTCCACTCGGGATTCTCCTTTTCGCTCCATCCACTGCAGCTTTGGCGGTTACCCTGGCACTGAGAGCTGCCCTCCGTTTCTTTGAAGCACACGCGACACGTTGAAATGCTGTAGGAAGGTGCAGGTTTAGACTCGATCTTCCAAGCGTAACGACAACCCCCACCTCTGTTGTCGGTGTCATCGCGGAAATATTGTGTCCAAGATGGGCTTTGGCTCCAACCGGTGCACGAACTTCGTGAACCTTGACATTGCGAGCTCCCTTCCGTCTCTTGAAAGCAGAGGCGATACTGCTGGTTTGGCTGGATGTTGTGGCGTGCTTCGATTTTCCACTGGTAGTGACAGCCTCCACCTCGATTGTCGGTGTCATCTCGAAATGATTGAGTCTAGGCAGGATTGGAACTCTATCCGCTGCATGTGCGTTTTGGTCCCTGACACTGCGAGCTGCGTTCTGTTTCTTGAAAGCAAATCCTGAACCCATCTTCAGCCCAGCAGTTTGACATCCACATCATGATAGACAGGAACGTATTTAGACATCTGTTTGGCATGTTAACCTTAGTTCAAATCGAGTTGGCAATTGCAAGCCGCAGAACAATCTGGGTCCTTAATTCTTTTGTGAATCCTACAATCAACAAAAATCAATTGTACGACTGTTCAGTTATACTCTTAGTTTTAACCAATAACCTCGAGCTATTTCTTTCGAAAGCGCTTTTTTACATGTCCGATGCTGTGAAGCTTATGCTAGATCTCGAAGACTGGAAATTCATATTTCTTAAAAGCGACATATTGACTTAATCTTCTCTGCCCTGCCTCCTTAGACTGAACGAAAAACTTAGTCCAGTCTATATCGGGTTCAGAGTAGAGTAATTATTGAACATCCTAATAAACTAGTGATAAACCTTTTTTTTATTGCCACTTTTTTTTTCTCCTTCCAGATGTTACCATTTCGATGAACAATGTGAGACCCTTAGAACAGATCGGTGGTTATATATGATGGTTTCTCACGCGATCACGTCTTTCTAAACTAATCAAAGATTTTCGTCACGGGCAAGTAACACCTACCTGCTGTATTTACGCGAAAAATTTGCTTTAATTCTTTGAAACGCTTGAACTGTTACAAGTTCGTACCTCCATGGTTAAACAAAGTGTAAGGTTGTGCTGTGTTATGTTATTTGGAGTTAGATCGACGTCGTTTTTAGCAGTCGCCCTTCGTCAGATAAACTTCATAGCATCTTGTAATCAATATGAAGAAGGGCTATAGTGTTAGTGGGTATCTCGCCACGGCGGTTTCAAGTTGATGTATGGCTATTGAAATAATCGAGTGTAGATTTAGCAATGAAAATTTCATTACCTGTAAAGTTATCGTCCTGTTCGACCGCCCGACTGGTCAAGACTGCCTAAACTTCAGTTTAACGGCTCGTTAATAGGCGTACCACCCAAATTAAACATGACCTAGTCCTGTAATGAAGATTTGCTTTGCAGATATCAAGCCGAGTTAAAGCTGTGGAAACAGCGTGCTTGGGTCTTTTTTCCACAGCTGTTTCGAGCTGTCATAAGCTTTTATCTCGGCTCTTGTAATCTTTAATGCATTCATTTTAACAAAACGCTAATTATGAAACATTCTACAGTTGTTTCCACATCAACAACGTATTCATTTCATCCCTCTACAATACTTAATAAATCTTACTACTGAAAATGAAGGATGAAGGATGAAGCTGACATTTCGTCCAAACCCCCCGAATCAATATTATTTGTTTATTGTTGCAACGCGCAAATTGAAAAAGGCGAATAGTGACTCTAAGCAGTTTATCAATCTCCTTCATTTACTTAAAATTTAATTTGAATTAATTAAAAACTCAAAAATGTACGGATGTTACTGAAATATGTCCCCTTGATCTGTTTCATAGCAGGATTAGCGAAAAATTTTGATAGGAAAATTTCTCTGTCAAACTTTCCAGTCAGCAGACACATCACCAGAACAAAGACACACTAAGCACACTCGACTCTGGCTCAGCCGAACGTACAAAATTGTAGGGGGAGGGGTTGAATTTGTGGGAGGCGCGCTGGCCTTACGGTTAGTGCGCTCATCTCCGGATCGAGTGGTCCGGGTTCGAGCTCTGGTTGGGGACATTGTGTTGTATTCTTTACTCTCACAGTGCCTCTCTCCAGCCAGGTGTATAAATGGGTACCGGCGAACTTAATGCTGGGGGTAACCCTGCGATGGATTAGCATCCCATCCAGAGAGGAGTAGAAATACTCCTAGTCGCTTTATGCGCGCTACAGAAAGCCGGATAAGTTCTAGCCTCATAGGCCACTTGGCTAGTATACAGACTTTAGGGGTCGAATTTGAGGAGATTAGTGTGGTTCCAGAGGCCATATAGTATATTTATGCTATTTGTTAAGTTTGGAAGAAATACTACTGATTTAAACCCGTTGTTACTTAACGATGAACATTTTTAGTCCTTCAAAATGGCACTAACATGTAACCAAAATTGTCGAACTGGGTAATGGGCTAATATTTTAGCTCCTTGGGTGCAGTTGTCCAATATTCAAAGTTGATTTTGTTTGGTGGCTCAATCAGAGAATAAATCGAGTATATTAATGTCATTATTGTAAACGAAGATTGCCTAATTTCAAAGCAGGAGACAGGCAATGCTCTTGATAGTTTTTCACGTAATTTACAGTCAAACCTGTATATAACGGTCCCGTGTGTGGCGGTCACCCTGTATATTACGGTCACCAAACGACTTTATGAATTAAAATCGCGCCCTTCTATCTGCCGTAAAGTTGATCTGTATATAACGGTCACCCTTTATAAAAGTCACCCAGTGATTTCCCAAGGGTGACCATTATATACAGGTTTGACTGTATATACAACGCATATAATGAGCATTGCATTGCATAATGGCGCGACCCTAACTATCAGAAAATTTTGCATATCTCAGATCTCGATTATCAGTTAAAAAAAGGGTCGTTTCACTGCAAAGAATTAATGTTGACCAACTCTAAAACCCAATCAGACTCTATATTTTTCTTCCTTACTGCGTGCATAACACCAGACACACAACGCGATTAGTAAGGTTTTAAAAGCATATACACTGTTTACATATGAGACAAGAATGAGAGTGGGGTTGGAGACAATAAGCAAGTAGATGGTAAGGAGATGGACGCGGTTTGCTCACGTCCTTAGAATAAATCGTCACCTACATCCACGAATTGCTCTCACATGGGTACCAGGAGGTAAACGGAAACGTGGCCGACCGAGGAAGACATTGAGGAGAACAGGGAGGTAGCTTAAGAAAAAAGGACTAACTAAAGAACGTGTGTACAGGCAACATCGCCCATTGTTACTGTGCATCCTTTTTGAGCACGAAATGTCGCAACGCCACGCCACGTCATACGTCAAACTCGCGCGCTAAGGAAGAAATGTATTAAGCAAGTACATATATGTATAGGGCTTGGTACCAGGCGGGCTAACTTTGCCTGAAACTTACTCTCTTGGATGCTTGGTGACCTCAATTTTTATTCCCGTTGATCAATTCCTTTCCGGATTTTATCCTGTGGGAAGTTAAAAATATTTCGCTTTTTGTGTTCTCGTGTGAGAGAAGCTTTCTTTGAATGTGGAGGGACAAGGCTAATATTTATTCTTTTTCTGGGCCTATTCTACCTCAAGGAACCACATCAGCTCCAAAAGTTGTGTAAAATTGAGTACGTTTACCTGATTTACATTTCACTAATGTAGCCGATAGTTTTATAAACTACAGTGTAACATCGTTTCAAAATAACGAAAACCCCTAAAAACGATTGCTCTTCAACGCGCCTTATCTCGAAAACAAGCACGGTGACCCTCCCCCATTTTTTTTTTTTTTTTGCAAAAGTTGATCTTTATCTTACTTCATGAAAAGTTTTAAATCCGTCCGTGGGAACATTTTGGGCAATTTGTTCACCGAGATTATGCAACAAAAAATGTAGCTCAGCATGCTCGTTTAAGAGAAAACGTGCATTTAATTCGCTGTCGAGCTTAGCTTGAAGGAAACGTCTCGATGATGTGTATGTGCACGCGTTGGTGAGCGCACGCTAGTGACGCGAAAATCGTGCACAGCAGGGATGGGTAAGTTATTTGCTATTTCTAACCAGCAAGCCCCCCCCCCCCCCCCCTCCAGGCCTTTGAAACTCCCTTACGATAACTACCAGCTGATTAGCCTCATTAGGCAAATGAGTAACCATGCTATTAATAACAGAACAAACAAAACAAAGACACGAAGTGGGAGGTAGGCGAATGATCGAGTGAAAGTTTCATACAGTCTCTTCGCTTGCTTTTCTGTTGTCTCCCGATTGGAGGAATTGTTGATAATGTAAGAAGCCCTCTTGCACTTCTCGTCCAGTGACATCTGAGCATTTATTCTCAATTCAGCATCACTTTGTGTGAAGTTATTCCTTTCCATCAAACGCTGCAGCTGAGTGTCTCGGTCACTATAGCAACAAAGAACATATGCTACATAATCATGTCCACATACAAGAGTAGTTCTGAGCAGTAGAGTGGGGGAGGGGGAATAAATATCCTGTATATAAATATCATCTAAAGGAGTGAAAAATGAAAAAAAAAAATTGAAAACCCTCATTTCTAAAAAAAAAACAACTTGAAGTTAACTTAAACTATGTAATTTTCCAGCAAGAACAGGCAGTGACTTTTGCCTTGACAAAAGGTGAAAATCCATCTGGTGCCACCTACTGAGCCCCCTGAACTTGTTGCTCAAATGTAAAATTCTACATGCACTGTATAATATGCAGCAATTTACATAGCAATATGTAGTGCTCAAGTTCTATTTTGTAATTACCCTTTTATAAGTAAAAGATGGTTCTTCCTTACCAGTATACTACAATAACATCTTTCAACAGAAACAATGAAACTCCAGACTCATACAAAAGTGGTAAATCCAGAATGACGAACTTTTCACCTGCAGAATATTTAGAAAAAAATAGCATGGTACTAGTAAATCCTTTTCTTCTGGTTTCTGAAACATCAAATACTGCAGGAGACCTTTTCACACATCTACTGTATGAGTGAGACGTTTGCTTCTAACATGGAGTGAAAGTCCAATAGTTTGAACAACTGAGTTTTGAACCACCCTTATTATTCAAAGAAAGTATTGAATAACTGGGATTGAAAAATGTTGGACCCCACTGAACAGTTAAACAGTATATTAAATCTAAGGTGTTTAGAATGTAGTACAACACTTAATTTCAAGTAAAAATAAAAAAATGATGGGCAGGAGTTACAGGATGTGACCTTAAAAGAAAGTTTGGTAGTGTCCAAAACTTCTCATAAACCTTTATGTGCTACATCTAAATTATAACTAATTTCCATATGTCCACAAAATGCAACAAGCAACATCCAAGCTTGCAGGATTGCCATGGACACCACTTTAGTGCAATGGACATTTGTCTGAGTTTCAACATCCTAAATTATACTGTGTAAGACCAATTTGATTAATATAATTATATTGCTTTATTCATACAAAACTCACCTTTAACAAAATACTTCAACAATGCCCACCAAATTGAACTGTAAATAGCAGGATGAGTGCACTTGTTCAGCACACGTCTTTTAGCATCATCTCCAAACACAATCTTCCCCAGTTTCTCTCTGTCAACCTCCTCATTAGGAAGTAATATATGTTTTCCAAAATTCTGCACTAAAGCCTTCCATGCTGGCTGGTAGGGCTTGACAACTACAATGTAGGAAGGCTCAGTGATTACAGCGATTTACACCACAGAACACACAAAATTATTCAAGGCTTTTTGATGACCTTTGTTCATATTTGACAGGGCTCTCATTAAGTTTTGATGCACCTGTAGCCTTGATTTTCACACCCCGGCCATTATGGGTGAATTGTATCAAGCAATAGTCCAGTTCACCAGTAACATCAAGGTCCCATTAAACATACTCAGCCGTAGCAGGTGTTGTGAGTTACTGCCCTCACATAGTATGAGCAGCCCTGCTTGATGAGTCTTGCTTTGGCAAATTAAAATCTTGGGGGAATGGACATTAGACATGAAAAATGTGAGATACTACATGTACTTTATGTGCATAATTATCTGAAAAATGATGAGGCCCAATTAGGGGGGTATGAGTGTCCCACAACCCATTAAGTTTTGGCTCAAAGATCTTACATTCCATTAAGTCCAGTTGCAAAATTTAACGATTTTCTCTCTTGACTCAATATCCTGTGTTATTTTTCCTATGAGGGCACCGTAACGAATCCTGCAATCTGATTCATTCTTAGCATGGTCCAGACTTTCCTATCTTTGACCTCAGTCATAGTACTGCACACACGATGTGCGTTTGGAAAAGTCAACAATATTGTAATATAAAGTGATTTTAGAGAAAGGAGAAAAATAAATAAATTATTTACTGACTTAGGGTCAGTCCGTATAGTAGATGTCTGCATGTATGTTAATAAATCAAGATATCTCCTACCAACTATAATTGTGAAACAATTGAGCCAAGGGAGAAAGGGAGAAATTTTGAAGGGATCATCATCAAGAGAGCAAGTACCTCTTTGTGAGGACCTCTACACTATGAACAGAACAGATTGTGCCACCTACAATAACAGAAAAACTTCCCTTGCTCCCTTCAAATAAATCACCACATTCCCTTATTTTCCAAAACCCATTGGAGGACTTCAGTTTACAATAATGCCTATAGATGGACATGTACATGTAGTTTGCAGATCACACTACATTGCATATACGTGACAGATTGACAGCTGTCACACACTTTCATCAACCTCACACCCATTTAATTACCTTAATGACCAGTCGTAGTTACTAAAACAAGGAATGATCTAAAATGACCTAAAATGATCTAGAATATATCTAAAATAAATCTAACATGATCTAATATGACCTAAAATGATTTAATGATCTAAAATACATTTGACTGATTTCTAAGATGACCTGAACTTAACTGGAATGATTTAAAATAGCACTCAAGAAGCTAGAATCACAATTATGCATCAGTCAATTCCAGCAGTGCCCATCCCCCCCTCCCCCCCGGGCAACCACAGGGCATTTGTCCATGTTGTCAGTCTTGGGGGTGGGGCATCCACAATTTTATTGCGGCCCGGGGGCTGGGCATTTGCGTACCCTGGAGCAACCCCCGGGCATTTGACACACGTGTTTTTGAAAGTGCCATGGATGAGTTTATCGGGAAAGACAAGGTGTTTGTCGAACAATGGCTTGTCCGTTAGGGACTAGAGAAACTTGCAGATGTTTTTAAAGGTATGTTTTCTCAATTTTAGATATTTCTTCATTCTTTGTAAGCATATAAATATAAGCGACAAGGTGTACTATATTTTGTATATCACAAAACAATCACTGATGTGAACATGACTGTTTCGCATTTCGCATTCAAAACTAGCCTAGCATTTTTTAAATTCATGAAAGAGGAGTTAAAATACTTAAGGTTTGTGAATTCAAATGATGCAATCTTCAAGACAGATCCTGCGAGTTTAAAATGCAATGTGTCATCATTCAAAATGTCTTGATTCTTCACAGAAAAAGTAGCCTGCAAATACAGGCACCTATCCTCACTCACGGCTGGGGGCACGTCCGCCGCAATCCCAGCTATCCTCTAGCAAACTGTTAAAAACAAATATAAAGAAATAAATATAATCAGGATCAACTAACACGTACTACTGTCCTTGAAGTCTTACCTTTGCATTAAAATACTGAACAGTTGACCGTTTTATTCACTGATTAATTAAAAAAACTGCGGAGGTGTTGGAATGCGACGATCCCGGGGGCGGGGCATTTGCCCTATTTCTTCATCCCTACCCCGGTGCATTTAGGCAGCTTATGTGTCCCCACCCCGGGGAATTTGCCCATTTTTTAAAAAAAATGCTAATGCCCGGGGGTTAGCCCGGGGGGGGGGGGATGGGCACTGGTGGAATTGACTGATGCATTACATAAGGAACCACGAGAATCACTGATTTCGTCAAGCTTGCGAAGGTAGGTATGAAGGCTCGAGGAAAGAGGTTGTCACACATTCCTCCCCACTCAGT
This sequence comes from Orbicella franksi, assembly GCF_964199315.1. NCBI lineage: Eukaryota > Metazoa > Cnidaria > Anthozoa > Scleractinia > Merulinidae > Orbicella > Orbicella franksi. Next base: position 8,427,661 of record NC_138149.1, read on the forward strand.
CATGAGAACGGTTTTCACAGTTGCAAGAGACACCTAATGGTGTCAAGAAGAAAAAAAACTGAATCGGGCATGGACTCTACGTACCGTACATGTACAAGGTTGGACTTACTTTCCCGAGCTATTTCATCAGCATCAACGACAGGACATCCCAAGTCCTTAAATATCCTAGAAACTGTGCTTTTACCAGTCGCTATTCCACCAGTTAACCCAACAATAAACATCGCGATTGACGGACAAATGGTTCCGTTTCGTCCAACAGATCTATCCGGCTGACATCTCTCCCATCTTGGAAGGCACTGGGACGGTGTGCGCCTGCGAGAATCCTCAAATTATCAGTCAGCCGTATGCCACCAAATTTATTTATGAGACATACATCGGTATATTTGGTATATCATATATGAGGTACTTTGAGATACTTACCTTTACCATAGTTACCTTGATTCCTTCGGAAGTTGATCTCCTGAAACCTTCCTACGCCCGGCCCGAACAGCGGCTGGTAAATGGGGCCTACTAAATCACCTACTAACCGCGTCAGCTCGAAGCAAGTCACAAAAGCACCCGGTCGCGTGATTAGCATGTGACATGTCAATGTGGGACTTGCGTGACAGAAATTAACTGACGTCCAACATGAAGGGATTTCTTTCCGTGGTCGCTCTCTTCTTAACTGCGTTGCCGTGCGCTTGCAGCCGCGTCGAAGGACCTCCTTTACCCAACAGACCTTTCATTACCGTGTGGAATACTCCAACGGACAGGTGTAAGTCCAATTGGAACGTCACTCTGGATTTCAGTGCTTTCGACTTCGTAGTAAATCCTGACCAGACATGGCGTGGCGAGTACATCGTCATATTTTACAATAAGCAACTGGGTTTGTTTCCGTATTTTGACAGTGATGGAAAAGCGGTAAATGGCGGTCTTCCTCAGGTAGAGTGGTATTCGTACCTTTATGCTGTCTTTGGTTAAGTAATACCATACCGTAAAATCCCACGTTAAAGTCCCCCCGGTTATAAGCCCCCCCCCCGCCAAGATATAAGCCCTTCTATTTGCTAACAAAGATATTATTCTGGATATAAGCCTCCTACCCCCTGGATATAAGTCCATCTAATGTATAAGTGCATTCCTTTTGCATTTCTTTACAAAAAAACAGATTTTTTAATTGCATGTTATAGACTAATAGGGTAATAATAGGGTTATAGCTCTAAATGTAATGGTATGTTCGCTTTAATTCGTTTCTCAGATACGTTTTATCTCGTTCTTCCAAAACATTTTTTTTTATTCCGCTTACATGCCCCCACCGGATATAAGCCCTCCGTTTATAAGCCCATGCACCCAAAATATAAAGTTATATAAGTCCAGGGCTTTAATGTGGGATTTTACAGTACTTCTATGTTCTATCCACACATCCCTTGTTCACCTGGGAAGTCTGCCATACAGCTATTGTTGCATATATGCTTAATTCAAGGTAGGCTTACAAATGCAGTCCCCTTGCAGTCTGCTTGCAGTTAGGGTTTATTTACTGCTGTTTACTTGCAGTTAGCATTTTTACTGTGTTTCCTTGCAGTTAGCATTTATTTACTTCTGTGTGTTTGCAGTTAGCATGACGGTTAGCATTTATTTACTGCTGTTTGCTTGCAGTTAGCATTTATGTGGCAATGGGAAAGGCGACTATATGTGTCCCACCATGAAGTTCTTGCCTACTGCTAGCCCCTTAGAAATGAACCAAGTTTTTCCCTCCATTTTTCTTCTAACTCCTGCTCTGGACTATTTCAAAGCACGAAAGATGCTGGAAAAGGGAGAAGGCTGGATAAGAAAACGAACTGGGGGAGGTGTGGACATGAAATGGAGTGGCCTGTACAGACTGACTTCTCTATAAAAATGATTTCCAGTCCATACTGTGCAGTCTCAGCACCCTAATGTTTAATTAAACATTATAAGTCTCACTCAATGGAATCTGAATCAATGTTATTTGTTAGGAACCACATACCTTATCTTGCAAGGGCTTTCAAATTCTTTTTCCAACAGCTTCATTGATTTTTGGTATACAGCTGGGAAGTTGTTTCATCAAGTGATAAGAGAAATAATAAGTTGTTTTGAAACTTTGAATTTACTTCATGTAAGTAGTTGTGAAATAGACTTGAAATCATCTTTTGTACCCTGTACATGTAACAAAGAGTGCAAAATGTAACCAAGGTTATGTAAAACATTAAGTCTGCATTAAGCCCAATTTATTGTTACATACTGCTCAGGAGCTCATTCCTCCCGAAATAAAGGAAAAATAGCATTTGTTCTATACATGTGTAAGTGATGTTCTGGAGGCATGTTAATGTTTCAGATCCTTTTATGGCTACAAACACTGAACACTGAACTAGCTAACCTTCATGAAGGGCTTATTAAATGTCACCTGTAGCCTGGCCTCACACCCATCGCAAACTTGTTACTATTGTGCTTCAATTACATGTATATTAATGGCAGGCAATTTTACCCATAGCATCAAGAGAAAATCAGGCATACCCAGCTGTAACAGGTGTTATTATATGGCTGTGTCTCACAAGGACTGGGAACTACCGAATTCACGAATTTGATTGGCTGAAATCGATATTGACCGCGGTCTAGATTTTCCCATCTAGACCGGCAACCAGACCGGCAACTAAACCAGTTTCATTTTGCGTTGCAAAAGCAGCAAACTAAAATACAAAAATGTTCACCATTTTCTTTTATTTTCTTCTCAATCATTTATGGAAGTGCCAAAAAGCCTGATGACAAAAAAAAAAAGTAAAGAGGACGTGCAAATTTCGGCAGGTTTAAGTTAAGCTCATTGCCGTTCGCAAGCAAAATGTCAGCAAACTAATTACATTAAACAAATAAAAGTTTCCTTCTTTGCCATGTAATAAACATCTTATTAACCGAGCTAAGTCGGTCTGTATGGGAGAATCTTGACCTCGGTCGTGTGTACAGACCTCACTGCGTTCGGTCTGTACTCACGACCTCGGTCAAGATTCTCCCAGACAAACCTCCAGCTCGGTTAATAAGAGCTAATTACAAGTTACATGCCTATAATGACAGCCCTGAATAAGCGTAGACTGAATATGTTAAAAACTGAACTAATGTTAAACACAGTGTAGGCTCACATCAGAGACTTGCTAGTACCATTGGCCATTCACTTGCTGTACAAACTGAAGGTCACGAAATTAATAGAGTGCTTCACACCAAATCCCTAGTAGTCTACATTGATCAAAATCTGTCATGGTCCAAACATGTTAATGATACTGCCAAGGTTATCTTCCCTGGTACAGGTGCACTTCAAAGGTTGAGGCCATTTTTATGCCCCGGGGGGGTACTTTGGGAATTTCTGGGTGGGGATGTGCCGCTGGTACCCCAGAACCCCTAGCCTATACCAGAGCTAGTTCAGCTGAAGTTTCCTAACCTATATTAGAGTAAACTCCCCAAATCCCCCCATCTATCGACACTGTTGAGGCTGATTTGCGTAAATTTAAACTTGCTGATTTGATTTTTTTATATTTTTGAGTGGCAATTCCTGGTTTCCTTACTCTAGATAAAATCTTCAACCAACCAGTCAGTTTTGTGAAAAATGATACCCTATTCTAGACCCAAACGCTCTGATTTATATATCCTTGCTTGAAAACCATACCCTTCACAGCGGCACATACCTATATAACCCATATATGGCAGTGCCCCCCCCCCCCCCTGGTCATATGTGAAGATACAGTTATATTGCTATATAGAGCTATTATTGAACCATATCTCAATTATTGCTGTCCTGTGTGGGACGGTCTCAACAATGAGTTTGCTGACAAATTACAAAAACTAAAAAATCGCACTATTAGGGTTAATTCACCTTGCTTTTTTATGCAGACCTCTCTGCTTTTCTCATGTAAGTGCTAACTAGTTAGCATAAGAACAACTTGATTTACACAACAAAAGCAGTGAGGTCTTTTTCAAAACAAGGTCACCTCCAGCTTCACTGCCATTCAAAGGCCAGGTCACTAAACAGACAACTGTAAAATGGTCTATTGGCCCATGGGCATTATGGGAGAATAATGCACTAGTATTAGGCCATCAGAAGGCACAAGGTCTCACAAGGTTGCAAGTGCAAGTCATATAATAAACATGAATAACAATAATCAAACTACAACAAGATGTTAATACCAATTAACACAAGATGTTTTTTCACATTAGCAGTCATGTCCATGAGTACACAGCAATGCCGCTACATACATAAGCTTAAGTGAAGAACATCTTATGCTAGTGTTGAGCTGTAACTTTTAATATGGGGCATTTGCACTGTTCTCATGGCTCCACCAAGGGGACCAGCTACCCCACAGTTGGGTATTTGCCACCTTATGAAAAGAAAATGTCAAATGCCCATCTAATGCCGAGGGGGGAGGGGGCATGGGCAGGCTTGGAATTGACAGAGCCATTACTCTTCTAAGAAAACTGAGAACTAGTCCATATACATGTATGCCTTCCTAAGAAAATGCCCCATAAGGGAATTTGAAGCCACAGCCTCTCTGTTCAGAACATGCCAATCATAGGGCCACTTAATTTGTAAACAATTATTTGAAAACTTCTTTCAAACATCCATGTCAAGTTCCTCCCCAAAGGCACTTGGGAGACCAAGCTTGACCAAGCTCAAGAGAGAAGAAGAAACTGAGGCTGAGTCAAATCGTTCAAACCCCCATGGCTCCTTCCCTCCTACCCCCCTAATGCCCCCCCCACCCTGTATCTTTATGCTGAGACTGAATCTAATGTCATGTGCAAGTCTGAAGCAGGCTGTGATTTGATTCAATAGCTTGTGAACTTGACGGAACACTTCACAAAGGTTGAGGAAGACATCACAAGTGTTATACCTGACACCGACTTCCAAGGCATTGGTGTGATTGACTGGGAGTACTGGAGACCAGTGTTTGACAGGAACTGGGACACACTATCTATTTACAGGTTTGAACAGCTGTTTGGCAAGCTGCACCATTCAGTTTAAATACATGTATAGAGTCTGCATCCTGATAACAACTGGAGCTTATCCTGGTTTCTGTAACATAACTGACTAGGAATATCTCTACTCCCCCCTAAATGGGATGATTTTCTATCACAGGGTTACCCCCAGCATTAAATTTGCTGGTACCCATTTATACACCATGGTGGCGTGAGGAACTCTGAGAGTAAAGTGTCTTGCCCAAGGACACAATGACTCTGGACAGGGCTTGAAACCTAGACTGCTCAATCTGGAGTCTAACGCACTAACCAGGGGCCACCTTACCCCTACACTCAATTTAAATGCCATCCCATTTTCTTCAGTGTGGCTGTTTCTTTTCATCTTAAATGGTATGAGGGTTTGAGTGGGTTTTAACCGATAGCAACTGTCCGTTGAGAAAGAATGTGTACGGCCGAGAAAAATTGCAAAATTTACTGATGGCTGAGAAATGGACTGAAATTGTAACTGACGGCTGACAAATGATTGACAAATTTGACTGATAACTGAGATCCAGTCGCTCTGGTACATGTTCACTTTAAGTTTGTAATATCCATTGATTAATAGGAAACAATCTCACAGTGAACATACATGTACACTGTACATATATGTGAAAAAGGCATGGAAGATAATTTTTTGATAGCCTTAGATTTGTTGCTTGTTTCAATGGTCTCTGCCGCAAATTGACAGAGATGCATGTAGCTCTGGTTATATACTTGATGTAATATTGGGTTGAGTGTCTGACGTCATCAGTCCTCTCATTTGCATATTTTGTACATTTTTGGAACCAATGCAGATATTTGCAAATGGTAAACAGCGTTTTTAATCTTTCGTGGGATTCAATGCGATGCACCTAAAACTTCAAGGGCTAAAAATTTGATCATGGTAGCACTTTAAAAATATAATCTTCATCATTGTCAGATTGGTCATCCCTTTATTTTGTAGAAAAAAGTCCATGGATCTAGTCAGGCAGAGACTTCCTTTCTGGTCGGAGAGTTTAATTGAAGAAATAGCTAGACTGGAGTACGAAACTGCAGCACAGCGAGTCATGGAGGGAACCGTGCTGCTGGTTCAGAAACTTCGTCCAAAGTCATCATGGGGATTTTATGGCTTTCCAAATTGTTATAACTACAAAGACACCGCGCCGTACAACTGTAGTAAACTGACAATCCAACAAAACGACCAAATATCTTGGATGTTTGAGTCGAGTTCAGCTCTGTTTCCGTCAATTTACCTGCATGATGCGAGGCAACAAAATTCCTCGTTGTTTGTGAAGTACAGGTTGCTGGAAAGTTTCAGACGTGCCAAACAGTTAGACGGGCATAGCATTCCTGTATACCCCTATGTTCGCATAACATATGCAGTCTCACAGATATATCTCAATGAGGTAAGTTAATAAACTCCGATTCCCAAATTATAGGACATAGAGAAGTTAATTTTAAGTTATCATTACAATATCGATGCACTGTTAAGCAGATGGTTGATTAGATTAAAGAAAGTGATCAACTGCGAGACTTTTGTCTTGATGTACACCAAATGTTGATAGCTGCGCTGTGGATAATGAATATTAAATTAATGCACAAGAATCAGTATATCGATGTTTAAAGTTTAGTTTCGGACTCAGAGAGATCATCAACATTGCCTTTTGTCTATTGTAAGTTTGTTTTACGAAGTATCGATCAAGAGATGGTCTATTTTACAACTGAAAGTTTTTGGTGCTAGAACTGTTCTAGCTTGTGACCAGGCTCTCGCCACTCCTGCAGGTAGATGGGCGTGCGAGGCGAGACGAGATCAGATGACGAAGCCCTTTTCGCACATTGCTATTCTTCAGTAATACTTATTTTAGCCACCTACACGGTACTTGAACTTTCATCTCAGTTACATCATGTTTTATCTTTGGAAGAAATGAATTAACCACAGTTTGTGTTAGTTACCAAATCAGAGCTCATTACATTTCGACCCCGAGCCCTTCTTATGATTGTTTCTTATCTGCAGGTAAACGTTGTGACAAAAGATAAGAACAAGAGCAGTGTTCTTGTTAACAGTAATCCCTCGAAACGTTCATTGAATATTATTTTGAAAGAACGCTGGTTGTCTGAAACGGCCATAACGGCCACGAGTCTTACAGTTTTCCTCAAGCTTCTCTGTCGAAAAACTGTCTGCCCCGCGGAACAGATAATGTCTGCGGACAAATATCCGAACATGTTTTCGCGCCAAGTGAAGGTTATTGTCTATAATTATTCTACTTGCAGTCTCTTAGTTTTTTGCTTATTTGCTGTCGTTTTTGTTTGTGTGCACAGGCTGATGTCATGGCGACAGTAGCTCAGTCAGCAGAGCAGGGAACTGCTGGTATTGTCATCTGGGGGGATCACTTCACCGAGAAAACAAAAACCGACTGCCTGGAAATAAAATCCTACATTGACAATTTCCTGGGTCCTTTGGTGAAAAACCTCACCGCAATTACTCAAACCTGCAGTCAAAAATTCTGCAATTCACACGGAAGGTGCACTTTTGAGTTGAGTCCCTCTGTGTATGCGAAGGCCTTGAGTCAAGGAGTTGTACAGGATCTGACTGATCAGTGGAAATTTGTGAGCTGTAAATGTTACAATGGATGGAGCGGGGAGGACTGTAGCCATCAAGTTTAGGATAGAAGAAAGAACATGACTACGATACACAAGCCTTTCTATAGATTTCAAGCCCTTCTATAGATTTTCTTCATAATATGTTTCACTTGCGCATTTATCATATGGAGCGTTTTTACATGACGTCATGGCAGCCATATTGGCGTCCCAAAACAATGACACGGCTGCCATGTTGGTGTCCCAAATCGATCCTGTGGGAGTTCAGCTCTTTTCTTATGTAAACACCTCCTTTTGTTTCAATAAATTTGCACAAGTGCTGGCCACGTGAGTGAAAACGCTCTGTACATGATCCGTGTTGATGAAATTTGACAATGTGAAGAGCCAGTTTTGGTAGTATCAAGTGCAGAGACACATTAGATTAAAATATGATTATTGCGTGGTGTGCACACGACAATCTACTAGACGGTCTATCTACTATCGTGTATGCAATATAGCAATAAACAAAGAATTTTAGTGTTTAGACTTTGGTTTTGGATGGTGGTATGCGAGGTTCGTGTTGAACCACTTAAAAGGTCAGAGAATTAAAAAAAACAAAAACAAAAAAACAAAAAAAAAACAGAAACTACGCCGTAAGTGTACACTACGCCGGAAAAATTTGAAAACGGAGGTTTCGTTCCGAAAACGAATCAAATGTTTTCCGTTCACATCACGCTGGAGGAATTTAGAAACGCAGCAATCACCTGTCATTTTGGATTTGTGTTTGATGAGACCTTGGGCAGGGAAATGTCATGATTTTCGGAAAGCTTCGTTTTCAGAATGTCTCCCGTCCACACTAAAACGCAAAGATGCTACGGATCGATTACTTGCAAAATTCCTTTGATTTTTGAGTAGAAGTTAATAGGAACACTCCACAAAGACCTGTTACTAGCTGTACCTGATATTTCTTCGTTATCCCCTATCTTAAAATGCTCACCAACTAAGAATGCACACTCGAGGATTTATGGTGTAGGGGATGTCGTCAAGGAATTCATTTCATGATTTAAAAGCGCAGTGCCATCGAGATTGAGAACGCACCTGATTCCCGCAACATATCTTCAAGCTTAGTATCTTAGAAAGTGATGGCCTGGAGTTTTTGTAAATTTGTAAGCAGTGATATTCTTACTTCTAGCCTTAGTGCAATGAAGACTCTGTTTTCTAACAACAAGCACAGTCTTATCCACGATTTAAGTAAGTGTCTTGAGGGTGCCACTCCTAGACCGGATGCCATATGGCTTGTTGGATTAAAAACAAAATTTGCTTTGAACGGGAGCTTCAAAAGGTGATTCGGACTCTCGCATCTAGAGCTCATGAAAAATTCTTTCAAAATTCTTGGTATATAGTTTAATAGCCAGCTCTGTAAGATTTAATTTGATATAGGTTTTGAGTATCTACAGTTTAAACCAGACGCTCTACATCGCTTGGACGTGAGACACATCTGAAGGTATACGGTAACCTTAAGTGACACACTTGAAATTAGCCATCCCAAAGCTAGTGAAGTGCACTATAATTGTATTCACAGCAAGAGAAGATCAGGCTTGCATGCATACGTCCAGATATTATATTTTAATTGCAGCACACTACTTGTGCGATATGGGAGACAAACGTTAAGAGTTGAATCCAAAGCTCAGCAAAGTTCTGAATTTAAGACAGGCAGGATTCCATATCACGAGCGTGCATTATTTTGCTGGTGCCTTTTATGCTCAGATTGTACACCCTGACCACGTATCCCTAAGATGTTGTCATAGAAACATGACTGAAAGGAAGTCTGGGAGAACAATAGATGCTTTGGAAACACGAGCCACAAGCGAGCGCTTCCACAGCTTCCTCGAGTTCTCATAAACTGTGTTTCTTTAACTAGGAAGAACTAGGGAAGACGTTAAACAGTATACATTTCTTTTAGAAAACATTACTAGAAAAAGTCAACAAAATCACTATCTATTTTGATCCTTTTGAATACTCTCAATTTGCTCCCGCCATTGAAGGTGTGTGTGCTACTATCAAGTTCTAAAGGTCGGGTTTTTAGCGCGCTTTCTTACATGGTGTTTTTAACGCCTACACGTACTCTGATGAAAACGAAGCAGCTGAAAAGTGCGCGTGCACGCTTTAGTCTAATGAAATAATTCATCCTAATACGAAACGAATGGAGACCAAACTTACACAAAAAGGTCTCCAAAAAGGTCTTCTTTGCAGTAAATGAACTGACTTATTGCAACCATAAAATCAAAATTGTAGTTATCACGTTCTAGTGTTACTGACAAAGTAGTGTTAACAAACAGATCTGAACGATTTAAAACTGTACGGTCATTTAGTTTCTTCCACGGCGGGTAAAATGTAAGAAAACCTTTGCGTCTCACGTAGCCCATGCCAGCAAGAGTTAAGGCAATGTTGCAACGATACCAAATAGCAAAAACGAAGAACGAATAGATCATCAATAACATCCATGAAAAAAAAGCACCTCCCACCAGTTGAAGGAGGGAATACTTGTACCTTAGTTAGAATGAGCACCTTCCAGTCTGAGCACTTCCATTGATTAAGATTTTACTTTGCCTTTTGTTTATTTTCTTTTTCACATAATAGTTACATTAAGATGTTTGCGGTGAATGAAAAAAAGTGACTTGGCGACCATGAGATCCAAATGTCATTTTATCACGTCGTATTGTCTGTTGCTAAACGAGATAATTTGCAAGACAAAGTATAATGTTTCAATACAAATCTCAGGGAATTAAAACAGTTTAGTCAGTCAGTTTTTCATACGACGGACAGAACAGAGGTTAACATTTGCGTCACACTTAGATTAGCGAGAGGTAAGGCTTTTTACAAGTTAATAGCAATTCAAAAGTAAAAGAAATAGACCATCAGCAAAAATTTTGTGTTATGAAAAACTTCTCTAAAAGCGGCCTACCGAACAGTATATTTTGATGAATTTGGAGGCTGGTTATATATATCTAGAAATATTTATTTCGTATTTAACAATACACTTTTAAAATACACGTAATTTATATAGCACCAAAACCCAAAAGTCCAGTGACGCTTTACAAAGCCTAAGAAAAAAGATAAACAACATAATGATAAAAATCTGAAAATTAGGTTGTATAACAAAAGGATAATTGTTCATACTACTTCATGGTGTTATTAAAAGAGATTTAAAGAGTCCAGCGACTTTGCTAGTCTGATCTTCTCTGGTAACCTGTGCACTGTATTAAGAAGCAACATAGAAAGCCCATTGCCCACAGTTCCGTCTAATTCATATTTATGAACTATCGTTTGCTTTTAAGTCAAATAAAACCATTCTATACTAACATCCCATCCCATCCCATCCCACCCCACCCGGTTACCACCAGGGTGGGAAGGTGTTGGATGGAGTCCTTTCCCTGGGTTTTCGTTGTAATGAGACTGTCTTACGTCTTACGTAATAAGACTGTCTTGTATCGAGACTGCCTTACGTCGCCTCAGCCTACTCTAAAAGATAACGTGACATCTAGTTTTCGGTGTGCATATTGGTCATGACGTCACCTAACGTCAAATTAACGACCTCATTAATTCCGTAAGTCTTGGATCCGATCTCTAGGAGCTAACTGTTTCCTCAGAAAGTCAGACGATAACGGAGTTGATTAGAAATTAACAAAGATTAATAAGATAAATGTGAAAAGGAATTAATGCTGTCATATATGTAAAGTACGATGAGGAAAATGACGTCATCGGTTTCATATGCCAGCATCGACATGAGGATTTTCAATACACTAGGTTACGTAAAGTTAATTATTGTAAAAATAGTCAAAGGTAAGTTGGGAAGACTTAGGATGACATTGTAACGATATTGAAAGAAACCCAAATAGAAAACCTCACTATAACAAGGACATTAACGTTTACAAATGATAATTTCGGTTATAAGTAAGTATTCCTGAGTAGCTGACAGAGGTTTTAAAAGCTCGCCAGTATGAGCCACGTATTCATATGGCCATACTCCACAATAATCCACAGTTACGTTGCTAATGTACTTTTATTGCACCTTTGTCTTCTAGTGGAATGGCAACAGAAGGGATGCTACAAGAGGCCAAGGAACAAGGTTTTCAAAAGACTATCGCCGTTTTTCAGGAAGAAGAAGATAAGATCTCTACTCAAGAAAAAGGATTTTGCAGGAATTTTCCACTTGTGCAAAACTGCAGCAGCCAAAAAAAAAAACGGCCTAGACGTCGGCGTTATTGGAATAAGGGTAACCAGTCAAACCTGTGACTAAGACTGTAGACTTGTACTGTGATTGTCTTTTTTGCGCCAATTCTGTTAAAACCAATTCGCTTGGAACTTCCTTACACCACGTAGATAAGATCTGAAATGTTTCCGTGGCACACATTGATCCAGTTAGAGCTTAACAGTCTCGTGCGATGGATCACTGACGATAAGAAACCAACTAAAATTGCAAACAAAAGCGTTGACACACTTAAGCTCCAGCAAATTAAGCGATTTTTAATGAGAACCTTATTCCCTTAAGGGGGCTCAAAACAGTAATATTTCCGTGAGGCGCCTGGGCTGTAGCGCGCAGTTCAGCGCGGTTCAGCGCGGTTCAGCGCGAGGTATCACGCAATCACCCGAGGGGTCGCGATTAAAAGTTTACAAAAATCAAAACAAACATGGCGGCGCGAGGCCTACTTTGTAAAACTTTGTTTCTGCCAAGTTTAGTAAGCTGTTTGCGTTATCAGTCATTTTTACCTTCGAAAACATCCATCCTTCAGGTAATTTCGAAGGAAAAACATTCTTTTTAAACCGCTCTGCTGGAACGTAAACGAAAATTGTGGTGTTGATGTTACGATCGATCGCGCCGGCTATCAATCTAAAAAACAGCAGGAAAAAAACTACTCTTCAGGTTTTATTCGTCCTTTCTGCTTTGCCAGTCTCACCTTTGGGTATTTGTGGTACTCTTCTTCTACCGCTTATGCTGCTACGGACAACAGCGAAAAAGAAAACACTATTCGCGTTTATTCGCGTGGAATTGCGGGCTTTACTGATGAGCGGACCGCCTTCACGCGTGCGCAAAGGGCGATCTTGCAAAGTCGAGATTTTTAAACTGATCCGGTGACTTTACATTTTTTAATGCGAAGAAAACATTCAACAGCAAAAGTGGAATGCATGTGCGAAATTGCAAAAAAATTTGTGGACTGGAATTCCTCCAACTTGAAAATCACCACTATTTTTTTTTAATTTCAGCGAAATTTACTCCACAGATTTTTTCATAATTTTCCCTGTTTCATCTTGTGCTGCTAATAAAAAGATTTTTAGAAAAAAAAAATATGGGGTCACTGGCTTAGTTTTTAAGATGGATGCAATTGATGGTAAAAAGTAGGTCGAGTTTGTGGCTATGCAACAGAGCAGTGCAACCTTAATTAATGACTTTAACACAGTGAAAGGTGCATTGGAGAGTTACCTTAAAAAAAATAGCACACTCATTCAAAACAGTACAGCTCCAAGCCTGAAAAATTGCACCTAGTTCTATAAGTCTCAGAAAAACAGAAAACTGTTTTGAGCCACCTTAATAAAACATTGTTTTGGCCAAGACATGTACGCTTTGTCGACATTTTCGCGTGATTAAAACATTGAAAAGGGGAGATGGGACGAAATGAGGCAAATGTAAAATGTAGAAAAGGACAAAGGGAAACCGGTATGATAAGATAAAATTGCAGCTGTATTTGTAGTGTTCTGTACTCGATTGCAATTGGATGCGAGCAGTGCAACAAATCGCAAACTGTACCTCACAAGACTAGATATTACTCTAGTTAACATTTTTCAAGCGTCCAAAGCATCAAAGATTGAGGTAAGAACCAAAGGTGCTAGCTAGAAGAGTTGTCTCGAAGATTTTCGAAGTCGGTTAAAAGACTTTTCTTCCGAAGATTTACAAAACTGGACTCGGAGTCTTAATATAAGATTCCGAAGCTACCTCGAAGAGAAACGATTATTTCTAAAACTTGCCGTTCCGAATAGTTCTACCTCTTGACGTTAGTGAGATTTAGTGCGGAATTGTGTCACTCTTGATTTTGTTAAGGTGGCTGAACACAGTTTTCAAGAGCCTATGCCTAATTCACCATTACTTTTAAGCTATTTATGCTTTAGCGCTCGTTTTTTGGAAGAGTCAAGGTTAACCACAGAAAAGTTTATTCTCGTATTTTGGCGAAGGTGTGTGCTGTTGCCATGGCAACGGGGCTGGTTAAAAACAAGGCTTAAAAAATGGTTTTTGTTTATTTAAAAAAAATCCAGTCGTTAGATTTTTTTCATCTTTTGCCCACTACGAATTGGCATTAAATCCCTTCTGTCAACACTGTTCTAATACAATTTTGACGTAGGCGATTTTCGTAATTCGCCGTAAATCGTTTTCACCGCATGTTCTGTATTATTAAAAATTCCCTATGTCAAAATTCAGATTTTTTGCGATAGTTCATTCACGTGGTTTCTGAACTATTTTTTTTGCCAAATTTCTTGAAATTTTAACGACTGGATCGTCAGAAATCCGCAAGTTTCTGCAAAAGCAATCGGTCTCAATTTTTCGAGCAACTGCGCATGCGCTGCATTTAACTGGGTTCTTTCGGTAACAAAGAGAAAGCTGAGAATTGCTGGTTTCTTTGCGTCGTTACCTTTTCTAACATATCTTTGCAATAAAAGACTAAAGCCATCAATACACTGCGTTCAATAATAGAGAAAAAATAACACAGATAGTGCGAGTGTTGAGTAAATAAAATGATCGCTTTTTGCAATCCTTGTGCGAGCGCTCAATTGCATCAGCAAAAGCGCGCGCGAAAACTGTGTTCGGCCACCTTAAATTCACTGTGAATTTTTTACAAAAAGGCAACACGACCGTCTCGTGAAGTTCCTGATCAAAAGGCACTCTTAATATTTTGAAAGTACTCCAATAGATCTTGCCGAAGACGTGTGCAATTTTGCCGTGAACTTTCGAAAAATTACCCTTACATTATACATTACGAAGAGTACTCTCCCATACTAAAAATAATTGTTCATTGAAATTACATTATGTGTGTTAAAAGCCAGGCGTCAAGTCTAGATATCTCTGTCTGTGTCCCCGGCATATTCTCGCGATTCGAAAACTAGAGGAGGTTGCTCCAGCTTTACACACGCAGGATCGACGAGGAGGTCGTCGTATCTATGTAAAGTGCATAAAACGCTACTTGCATTTAAATTGTTGAAAATCTAGAAAATGTTTCTCCCCAATTTGCCTTAGTCAAGCAAACATGGTATTAGAGTACCAATAGAACACCTGTCTCCTAGCGCTTCTACCTAATTGGAAGTATTTTGATAGTGTTGCTATGAAAAGGTTTAAATCAATATTAATCCTGACACCAGTAAATTATTTATGTGTTCCAGGTCGCGTTCACAAATTAAAAAAACAATTGATGTGTCTGACAACATCAGATGGAAAACCACCCAAACGGTATGGTAAAAATGTCAAGGGCTGCAGAATTGATAAACTTCGAATATGGTGTGGGAGTGAAACCAAGAGTGTTCTTTGTTCACACCAAGTAAGTAATGAAAGGAGGACGTTATACCTTTAAACACTCCTGTGAACAGGTTAATCCTCCACTTAGTCCTTATTCACAAGGTAATTCCTGTCAAATTTGATCACTCCCAGTTTGGAAAAGCCAAGGAGTGTCGAGAAATTACGTATCTCGGGACACAGATTGTGCTAAGATGGACAACCCAGAGAATTTTTTTCATCCGTATTTTCAAGAATTCATTAAATTCAATAAGAAGCGCTAGCCGCAGACACAACAACAATTCTTAAGTTGGTTTTCTAGAAGTAATCTTTCGTAATAAGTTTTCTAAGCGGACCAAACGTATTTGACTTCGGCGCTTTACTTCAGAAAAATGACTTGAACCCTAAAAATGTTATCATAGGTTTACCTGCCATCCTTGCTAAGCTAAAATAAAATACGTTTTAGTGATTAATAAACTTGGTAGAAAACGCCAGTTTCTTCAAAACTACTAGCATGTTTAATTTTACAGGGAGCATAAAACCTTTACGATGTACAAGTCCTTACCTATTTATATACCATATGGGCCGAGCACGCAGTAGTAGTGAGTACATGTAACTTTAACAATCTGCATGGGTATTTGGCTTGTAAATTATTATTGGAATTAAAGTTAGAGTGTCTTGAAAATTAGTTTGGCTACTCAATCTAGGATTTTATCCCTATTTCCCAGATTAAATGTCTAAAATATCTTCTCTTCTTGTCTCCTACTCCGAGTAAGCTAGCCATTATGTTTGCAATTGGAAAATTATTGTATGTTCAAATATATGAATATAAATGCAAATACTAGCTAGTGAACAGACTCCCAATTAATGTAGAGAGTGAAAACTCATGCTACGCTCACAAAGCCAAACTATTTTTGCGTTTTGCAACATTTTTGACCTTAGCCCAATCATTGGGACGTTCACCAAGCGTGTTCACACACACCCTCTCCAGTGAGAGTATCTACCTTGTAGGTCACTTTGCACTCTTTGTGTGACAAAAAAAAAATTCAAAGGTATTCCTCTCCATGTTAAGGTGGCCCGGCCCTCTATACACTCCCTTTCCCAGTGCTACTGGTTTTAAAGTGTTGTTACGAGTCGCTCCTATCGTTCTTCGCTTTCGCCGACCACGTGACCAAAAGAAACGGAGGTTTTGAAGACGAGAATGCTCCCTATAGTTTTATGAACGCATGCGGGCTGAGGACGAAAGCTTCAGTAATCTGCGCACGCTCAAAGGAAAACGTCATTTTTTTATATAGTTTATGATGTCAGCATGACCACAAAAAGGAAAATAACAGTGAATTTTCTCGCCCTTTCTTCGGGGAAATTCCGTCAAAGTTGGCAGTCTGCTAACAATTTTCTTTTGAATTTAACAGGTTATAAATAGTTAACTTAAGTTGGAACTCGTTTTTTAGGTAAATCTAAAATTCATATCCCGCCGTACTCGATGGACCTTGAAAAGTTTAGAAGATTTCATCGAAGAAAATTCGAGACAATCACAACGCAAGGCCATATAGACGGTGAAAACGCGGTTCATCCAAGACTAAAAACAGGGATCATCAACAGTATGACGACAGAATTTCTGCCGCAAATCAGTGCGGGCCAGTGCGTCGCAACAAAGCTAGTGTGACCTGGTGCAACGTTTTAACTACTGTCTCAGACAAAAATAGGAAATAACGCTTGAAGTGCTTGGTCAGAATACGGACATACCAAATATCAATCCCGTCCCCAGGGCTTCTCGAAGGGACGGACCCTTTGAAGGGGGAGGGGGACCGGGCAGTTTTTTTTTCCAAATTTTACGTTAAACAAATTCTTGAACAAGCTATCGCCCACCTAAGAAAATCATGCACAACCCAGAAAATTGCTTAACCCCACTCCTTCCCTCAATTGAATCATGGTCCATCCCATGTCCCTAAAAACGTAAACCTCAGTGCGCGGAACCGGAAATAAAACTCTTGAAAACCGAGGGAAACTGGTAGTAACCAGTGTCACCCCCAAGTCACGAGAATAGAGTCACGAGTGGGTCACATGCGAGACAGTTTTCCTGTGCCAGGAATATCACTTTCCTGCAGTTTCTGCATGCTGTTGGAGCGTGGTGGGAACGGTGAGTGTGTTTTACGTTTTTTACATATCTATATTTCAAAAAATTGAGGTCCTCGTTGCCGACGTTTTTACGATTTGTTAGGTGAAGAGATGGATAGGAGAGATGGTGCGTTTGTAGAGTCTTGCAAACTTTCATTGCTTTCATAGCTTTTAAGAATAAGCAGCTTTGTACTTTTGATTGATCAGTTCTCTCCAATCTGTTCAAAGGGTTGTGTTACTAACATAATTTTGAAGCTACTTATTGAATTTTTTAAACCTCACCTCAATTGCCTTCCGTGATCATTATTTTACTTCACCAGTTTCCTTCATAGGCGTTAAACGCGTTGTGAATTTGTGCGACTCGCTGATCGTTTCAGCATTTTAATTTCCTCGTGGAAGGAAAAATAAGTAGATTCCAAGAATTTGCAACGACGTCATTCTCGTTTTATGGACCACCTGATGGAACGAAAATGAAATGAGGAAATATGCTTTCACTGTCAATGTCTTTCCGCTTTAAGAGGTGACTATCACGACTTGCAATTTCTCCCCAAATAATTCGTAGAATTAAAGCTCGCACGCAATCTTATGAAGTGATCATCTATTCATAGACCTCGAAACGGAAACTTTCTTGTTTATAATCAAGTACTCTCATTTCGTTAAATTTAACTCCCTTATGTTCTTTGAGGGTGAGTAATTTCTCTCAACTACTTTTTAAGAGGCACTGTGGTCTACATTTTGCAGGGCTAAAACTTGGCAGTCACCAGGTTGTCAGTGGCAACTTAAAACTGAGGTTTATTTGCTGGAAAGGAAGGAAGGAAATTATGCAAGATTTGCTCAAATGTGTCCATATTATTTCTTCACTAAATTAGTCGAAAACTTGTCGCAAAATTGTGACTGAAGAAGAGGACCTATTTAGTTGCCAAACATTTATTTTAGTCAGGATTGTATCCAATTTTGTCTGTTGCAATTTCAAGCCAGTTGTTAGACAGTAGACAGTTGTTCGACTGTAAATTATTAGCGAAACAATTGTTGGGAGATGTAAAAGTGTAAAATCTCTGTAGGGAGGGCAGTGCACTTTGGAATTTCCAAAGGCAAGAGGGGGTTAGAATAATAAATAATCTTTATGCAGGAAGCTCCAGTTGCATTGCGTGATTTTCAGAGTGGTCCCCAGTAACTAAGGTAAAATAGGGTAAAAAATTAATAACTAATCACAATCAAATCCAAGTACTAACAAAAAATGAAAGCAAATGGTCATTTCGAGTTGTTGATTTGCATGATTTGCTAAGAAATGGTTCATTAGATGCACGCATATCAATTGTTCTCTTTCCTGTTGCCATTGTGTATTGCGTGAGGTTTCTACTGTACTAGGAAGCGTGGCTCTAACATTCACCTTGAAGCACTTGAACGTCTTTACCAGCTGGCTCTATAGCCAAAGCCTTTTGAACTTTCAATACAACACTGCTGTCAAGTTGAAATTTAGACTCCATGTGTTAACAATTTTAATAACTCAATTGCTACATACAATGTTGCATACCTCAGTTCAGGTATCAGTTAATCAATGTATATGTATGACTTTTCCAAGCATCACAATGTTATGCAGTATGATTGTACTGCATACTATGATGCTTAATATTGGGCTACGTATTAAATAAGTCTTGCTGCATTGATTTATGTTGTGTCTGGAGTTATAACATACAACCAGGCTGACATACTATCGTTTGTAGAAAGTGAAGTCTTTCCTTGGCACAAATAACCTGTTGTTTGAAATTGCAGTGAATGTTGGAACTGAAGGCTTCTTTAGGGGAGCTTAATATAGCTGCCTCAACTTGAACCAGATATAATGTAGCCAACAGTGAAGGCATTATTTTCTCAGTAAATTAGGTTTCGGATGTTGCCATCTTGGATTGTAATTGGATACTTGAGCGGTAGAGGGTTGGGGCAGAGAGGGGTGGGGGTGGGGCACGTAATATTATTAATTATTTTTCCTTCCCCTTCCCCTTCCCCCTAGCCCATTTTTTTTCCACCTCACGCCAACTCCCTTGGCAAATTTTCCATCACCCCAGCCCTCCACAGTTACCAAATATAAGATGGCGGCCTGATACAAAAATGTGCACTCACACACCCAAAATATGCCTGCACTGCAGGCTAGATACATTTGCAGCTTAAGGGACTTTCCAGTTTATATCATGTAAGCCTCATGGACCACTATAGAATTTCCTGCAGTAAATCAAAGTCCGATAAACTTGCTTAGAAATGGAAAAAAAAAGTTTTGAATGCAGTTCCTTTAAATTTCATTTTTATTTATGTTCTGAGCTTTGTACCTATTTTCATTTTAGGAAGAAATGGAAAACTTGAAAATTATTTTAAAGGGAAAATGTTTTGATTTAAGACCAGAACTATAAATTTCAATACCTTTGGTCATCAAACAGGTTTGATCAAATCATGTCAGATTGAAGTTCTTCTTTCAAATGTTATATAGCAATGTGCACAACAGTACAACTATTAGTTAGTACATAACTTCAATATGATAGAATTGGACTAGTCATCATGACTAGCAAGATTGGGATTGTTCAAGTCCTATTCTGACTGCTAGCTGGTGTTTTTCTCAGTAGTTATTAGTTCATCTCCTCAGTCATGTTTGTACATTTATATCAGAGATAACTGGTCTGCCTCCAGCCCAACTAGTTGGTGTTTTAATCATGTTATGTTCATTTACAAAATAAATTATATTTGTTTCAGTGTTTGCATACTTTGGCCCAGAAAGTATTGGGGGAGCACCAGTTAAGATATTTACCCTATTATCTTTTTAACTTGCTTTAAGCAGACACCTTTCCTAAGTGCACACTTTACTGGTTGCAAGTTAAGGGTGTCCTCTAATGCAAGGTTCAAACTTGTTATTCTCACCTAATAGTTTGTTAAGATTTTGGTAAGGCAGGTACACTTTTAAACTATACTTTTTTTCACAAACAGCAGTCCAACTAGGTCTAAAATCTATGGTAATCTTGGAGTGCTCATCCTATTAATTATACTTCTTTTGACAATTAAGTATATAGATGTTGTAGGTCAAAATGATTTTAACTTAGTTTGATTCTCAATTTCCTTTGTCTTCAGTAGCCCTAATTATGCATGATCCATGAATAATTTGGGAGACAAAGGAATTTCATTTTAGCCTGAATTTCATTTTGATCCACAAAATATGCATCCACAGGCAGATACATACACCTGTACTACAGTAGTAATGCGATACTTTCGAGTGTGATAACATGGAATAGGCTGATTTAGCAACAGGACAAGAAGGTCAGATGACAATTGCAGGGCATGCTGAATAACCTGGATTCTGTTCTAATTTGACCATATTTGGGTATTTGTACACAGCGTGCTGTCGTCAAGTGAGGTTCCTGTTCTCTTGCTAAATCAGCCTAATACCCCACAAATCTCTTGTATTTTCTCAGGGTACCCACAAGTCTTTAGGTAAGTCTCAGTTTATGGGCAAGCGTGTTTACCAAGAAAATACAAGTGACAAGTGGGATATTCCGTGATGTACTACTCAAAAGCTTATACCAATCCATAGAAAATACAGTGGCCAAGACAATCAATGTGACATATACACGGCACACAATGGGAAGGTTGGATGTATTACCATCAAATATAAAATTGCTAATCCTGTTTTCTGATTGGCGGTATTTTCTATGGCATGGTATGAATGTTGGTACACTGCACCATTGTGCCTAGATCCCAATGTGATACATGTACAAGACACTGTCCAAGTCTGTGTTAAACAAGGGCCTCTGATTGATCTAACCAGCCAGATGTTTTTTTTTTTTTTTAATGTTTCTAATATTAAGGCTTTTCTTGTTCAGATGAAGTGGTGCAAGGAATCAGTGTTAACACTGCTCTTTAGCGTCGTGATTTTGTCCTGTGCCAAGGATAACCAATGTCCTGGAAGCAAAGCAAGTTGTCCTGATGACTCCACTTGCTGTCATCTGCACGACGGCAGCTATGGTTGCTGCCCTATTAAGAATGCCGTCTGCTGTCAGGATTCTGTTCACTGCTGTCCTGCTGGATACTCCTGTGACGTTATAAAGGGTGTCTGTCAGCTGGGTGACAAGTCAAAGCCTTTGCTGAAAAAGATCCCTGCAATTCCAACTGTGGTATGTTGATGATTTATCTTTCTATTCACTAACTATAACCCGTCTATTGTACTCAAAGTTCGAGCATGCTTGGTCTACATTTATTTACAGGCCTTCTGACAGGGTGCAATAAAAAAAAACAAATTACATGAAATTTTCGGGGCAGGTTATTAGCTAAGAATGGGCTGTTATGCAGTAAATTATGCAAATTGTGCGTACTTTTTTCCTCCTCTATTTTAAGCATATTTTACTAGGTTTCATAAGAAGAAAACTACTTTTGGGCTGCTCCAACGACAAATTGAACCTAAAGGAACAAGAATTAAGCATCTACAGTATGCATAAATTGTGATAAAAAAGACATGATCAGCCACATTTGCCCCAAATTGTCTCATGATTCATTTTCCATTTTTTTTGTTGTTTTGTTTTTTTGCTGTGAGTAACAAAATTCTCCTTTAGTTAGCTTTTGTCAAATCTCCCTTCATATGAATTGAGAGAATCTGAAGATTGTTCTTGAATTTACCAGTAATGCAATGAGAAGTTTTGAATACTTGATGACAACTTTTTAAGGGATGACACATTGTGTGACATCATTGCTTTATGCTGGCATGCATGCATTCCTTTGGATAATGATTTCACATAGTTTGTCGCGCTTATGTCCGTGCGCGACATAAGCGCACGATTTATCCCCCTGTGGAAGCGAAATGCACTCTGGGAGTTCCTTTGCTGCTTTCCTTTGCTGTTTGTAGGTTCAGTGGAGTGCTTTTAATTGTAGCTTTTAAAAGAAGATTTAAGGGTGGATTTTGGGTTGAACAGTATCAGATAAATTTGGATTCATGGGCAAGCTCGTAATAAGAACATATCCTCCATACATACAAGTTTAGATAGACAAGTAAGTTGCACAGGCGATAGTTGAAGGCTTTGCAGCTTTCCTTTGCTGTTTGTAGGATCAGCAGACTGGTTTTAATCAATATGACAAGTATATAGTTAAAACAACAAATTAATTTCTGGTGAGGTAATTAGTGTTGCCAAATATTTTTAACGATAATAAGGTGTTGATTTCAGAGAGAGTAACATTCCTTTACGGGTTGCCTTTGCGGCTTTTCTTTGCTGTTTGTAGGATCAGTGGAGTGCTTTTAATTTCAGCTTTTAAACAAAGATTTGGGGGTTGATTTTGGTTCATACAGTGTCGGATAAATTTGCAGCCATTGGCAAACTCGTAATAAGAACATATCATCCATACATACAAATTTAGATAGACAAGCAAGTGGCACACACAATAGCTGAAGGGTCTACATAAAATTTACAGATTGGTATCGCAGTTGTACATGTACTTTTGCCAGTCCTGAAGTGAATTGAATGAGCATTGTATGAGCACTGAAATATACAGTTTAAAGTAGTGATAATGAAGTCAGGGTACGATTCATTTGCAGTTTTCAGTTTTTTATGAAGTTTTGGAAATGTGCTGTTTTATATTTTCTGTCAACGAAAGAGTGGTTGTGATTAAACAATCGATAATCGTTTTGTCAGGGTAAAGACAATACGAATGTTCAGCGATGACAAGTATACGGTTAACAACAAATTAATTTTCTATGAGGTAATTAGTGTTGCCAAATATCTTTAAAGATAATAAGGTGTCGATTTCAGAGAGAGAAACTTGTACTTTGCGGCTTTCCTTTGCTGTTTGTCGGATCAGCGGAGTGCTTTTAATTTCAGCTTTTAAACGAAGATTTGGGGGTGGATTTGGTTTATACAGTGTCAGATAAATTTGGGCTCACAGGCAAACTCATAATAACATATGTTCGATACATACGATGTTAGATAGACAAGCGGATCGCACACGCGATATGACAAGTTAAGAGAAAATGATTTTCTTTTGGACAAGTATATGGTTAAAACAACAAATTAATTTCCAGTGAGGTAATTAGCTTTGCCAAATATCTGTAAAGATAATAAGGTGTTGATTTCAGAGAGAGGAACTTTTCAGCAGAGTGCTTTATATTTGGGTTGGTATATTATGCTGACTCCTAGCACATGGATAAACAAGATGGGCCTGGTACATGAACTACTTGAATGAACCACCAATGGACTACCCTAAATGTAAAACCCTAAAATTTCTAACCTAAAAGTTTAAGAATCAATTTGTCTGCTCATGTTCCAATCTTCTAGGAACAATTTTTAAACGTCATCACTTCTGCATGCATTGCGTGCTGTTTATTTTGTATGTTGTGCTGCCATCAGCATTAGGGGTCATAAGAGAACTCAGAATCTCTTCCAAGTACTCTTTCTCTTTCTTCCTTTTTAAAAAAGGCAAGTTCAAAAGTAGGGACTGCTGCTTTTTCTCTTTTTTTGAAATTTCTTTTCTTTTCCGTTCAAAACTTTATCTAAATTCTCTTCACAGAAACTTTGAAAATGTACAGAAGCTGCCACCATTTTTTTAGCCTACCCACTATCCGCAACAGAATAGACCATGAGTAGGGTAGCCAATAAGAGAGTGGCCTTCTTGATAGACTGCTAGTAGATTTAAATGATTGTATACCAAAACCACACTCAACTCTTTGTAAAGCTGTGTCATTAGTACGCAATTAGTTGAATTACACAGTCTCCTTAGTCATCCTGTTACAACACTCAATCCAGATAAATGAAATAATACATCAATTCAACATAAATAGGTTTTAGCAGGATCGCATTGACAAAGTGGCACTTCATCGACCGCTTCTGGATCTAATTGATTTACATGTATATCATTATTGTGACCCACAGAACGAGATTGCTGAAGGGAATGTTGTCATTTGTGCTAGTGGTGAGGGGCAGTGCCCCCCTGACCACTCCTGTTGTTCTGTACCAGGGAGTGACCAGGTCCACTGCTGCCCTGGTGGATACTCGTGTGAGAAGGGCCTGTGCCAAGAATCCAGTATTGAATTTCCTGCAGCCATCTTTAGTTCATCTGCGGCTAAAATTGTGAAATGCAATCAGGAGTTTGCTTGTCCTGAGAGGTAATGCTTGATGTGCATGCAACTATTAGCATTGCAAGGCGTTACGATACAGAACTTTTCCCTGTTATCTTAAGTTTGGTTTGAGTTTGTTCCAGTCAAAGGTGCACATGGCCATCAGTTTTTGTATTACTAGTGGGCCACAATGCAGCTCTCTAAATTGTGAGTATGGCAGCTGGTTAAATACCTACAGCTGTATGCACTGCATGCACAAAATATAATTTTTATTCCATTTCGCTTTTTTGTGTTTCAAACAGCTCTCTAGACTTGCTACAAGTTGACCTTTGCTTAATCCTTTGCTTAGTCATCTCCCTCAAGCAAAACGAGAGGGTAATCTTCGAGCAATGAAGTCGCAATTGCAAGCAACGTACATGTAAGTCATGAAAGGTCAATGGCAAAACCAACAAGGCAGGAAAGAGTAATTGGAAAGGCCTTTTTGAAAGTCTAACAGCTCTCTTGCACCCTCACCCATACTTATAGTATGTAACATATAATATGGGACAGCTATAGACCCTATTCATAAATGGCTGCCAATTAAAAATTCTCATTTAAGTATTTAAATTAGTCCAACTTACCTCGTTTTTGAGTTGATAATTCAGAAGAATTTTTACTCTCCAAGGAGGTTAGCTGGGCTAATTTAAATGCACACAAAAGAATTTTAAATTGGCAGCCATTTATGAATAGGGTCTATAGTTTGATTGTTTTCATTCATTGATTAAACGTTGTATTTGTTCATTTTAAACTTGTAGGCACACCTGCTGCAAAGCTGATAAGAGCTACTTGTGCTGTCCTTTCCCACAAGCTGTTTGTTGTTCTGACCACCTGCATTGCTGTCCAAGAGGTTTCAAATGCTCTCCTGATGGGAAAACCTGCTCATCAGGTGTTTATACCCTACCTGCTCTTTCTGCGTCATCACCAATGTCTTTGAAGAAAGGTTTTAGTAAACTTCTGCATCTGATGATGGTAAAGGTTGCAAAAAGAGGAAAGTCGCCCTCTGTAGAGCGTCCTAAGTTGTCAGTTGTCAAGGCTTCAAAAATGCGTGACAGTGTTGTTTGTCCTGATGGTGAGTCAGAGTGTCAAAGTACCCATACATGCTGTGAAAGTTCTTCAGGGCTATGGGGCTGTTGTCCACTTCCACATGCACTTTGTTGCAACGATGGGGTGCATTGCTGTCCAAAAGGATACTTTTGCTTTCCTTCAGCTGGAACTTGTTTAAAGGAAACCAAACGAATTGCTGTATTACAGACGTCGCCAGCATCCAAGAGGACAAGTGACCTTCACAGTGTTGTTTGTCCAGGTGGGCAATCGCAATGTCCCGATGGAAACACATGTTGTAAACTTTCCTCAGGACAATGGGGTTGTTGTCCACTTCCACGAGCAGTCTGCTGCAGTGATGGAATACATTGCTGTCCTAATGGATACACCTGCACTGGTGGATATTGTACAAGAGGAAGCAAAGTCTTGCCTTTGTTAGAGAAGCTACCAGCTTCAAAAAGACACGTTGATGTGAGCAGTGTTGTTTGTCCAGATGGGGAATCTGAGTGTCCAGATGGAAACACATGCTGTAAGCTTTCCTCAGGACAATGGGGTTGTTGTCCTCTTCCACAAGCAGTTTGCTGCAGTGATGGAGTTCACTGCTGTCCTAATGGATACACTTGCGATGTTTCTGCTGGAACCTGTAGTCAAGAAAGCAAAAGTACACCTATTCTAACAACGCTGCCAGCATCAAAGAGAAAGGTTGACGTGGACAGTGTTGTTTGTCCAGATGGAGTATCTCAGTGTCCAGATGGAAACACTTGTTGTAAACTTTCTTCCGGACAATGGGGTTGTTGTCCTCTTCCGCAAGCAGTCTGCTGCAGTGATGGAGTTCACTGCTGTCCTAATGGATACACTTGCGATGTTTCTGCTGGAACCTGTAATCGAGAAAGCAAAAGTATACCTATGTTAACAAAGCTGCCAGCATCAAAGAAAAAATTGGATGTACATAACGTTATTTGTCCTGATGGGCAATCAGAATGTCCAGATGGAAATACATGTTGTAAACTTTCTTCAGGACAATGGGGTTGTTGTCCTCTTCCACAAGCAGTTTGCTGCAGTGATGGAGTTCACTGCTGTCCTAATGGATACACTTGCGATGTTTCTGCTGGAACCTGTAGTCAAGAAAGCAAAAGAATACCTATTCTAACAACGCTGCCAGCATCAAAAATGAAGGTTAATGTGGACAGTGTTGTTTGCCCAGATGGAGCATCTGAGTGTCCAGATGGAAACACATGCTGTAAGCTTTCTTCAGGAGAATGGGGTTGTTGTCCACTTCCAAAAGCAGTCTGCTGTAGTGATGGAGTTCACTGCTGTCCAAATGGATACACTTGCGATGTTTCTGCTGGAACCTGTAGTGAAGGAAGCAGAAGTATAGCTATGTTAACAAAGCTGCCATCATCAAAGAGAAAACCTGATGTGAAAAGCATTGTGTGCCCTGATGGGCAGTCGGAATGTCCAGATGGAAACACATGTTGTAAACTTTCCTCAGGACAATGGGGTTGTTGTCCTCTTCCACAAGCAGTCTGCTGCAGTGATGGAGTTCACTGCTGTCCTAATGGATACACTTGCGATGTTTCTGCTGGAACCTGTAGTCAAGAAAGCAAAAGTACACCTATGTTAACAAAGCTGCCAGCATCAAAGAAAACATTGGATGTAAATAACGTTATTTGTCCTGATGGGCAATCGGAATGTCCAGATGGAAACACATGTTGTAAACTTTCCTCAGGACAATGGGGTTGTTGTCCACTTCCAAAAGCAGTCTGCTGTAGTGATGGAGTTCACTGCTGTCCTAATGGATACACTTGCGATGTTTCTGCTGGAACCTGTAGTCAAGAAAGCAAAAGTACACCTATGTTAACAAAGCTGCCAGCATCAAAGAAAAAATTGGATGTAAATAACGTTATTTGCCCTGATGGGCAATCGGAATGTCCAGATGGAAACACATGTTGTAAACTTTCCTCAGGACAATGGGGTTGTTGTCCACTTCCACGAGCAGTCTGCTGCAGTGATGGAATACATTGCTGTCCTAATGGATACACCTGCACTGGTGGATATTGTACAAGAGGAAGCAAAGTCTTGCCTTTGTTGGAGAAGCTACCAGCTTTAAAAAGACACGTTGATGTGAGCAGTGTTGTTTGTCCAGATGGGGAATCTGAGTGTCCAGATGGAAACACATGCTGTAAGCTTTCCTCAGGACAATGGGGTTGTTGTCCTCTTCCACAAGCAGTGTGCTGCAGTGATGGAGTTCACTGCTGTCCTAATGGATACACTTGCGATGTTTCTGCTGGAACCTGTAGTCAAGAAAGCAAAAGTACACCTATTCTAACAACGCTGCCAGCATCAAAAATGAAGGTTAATGTGGACAGTGTTGTTTGCCCAGATGGAGCATCTGAGTGTCCAGATGGAAACACATGCTGTAAGCTTTCTTCAGGAGAATGGGGTTGTTGTCCACTTCCAAAAGCAGTCTGCTGTAGTGATGGAGTTCACTGCTGTCCAAATGGATACACTTGCGATGTTTCTGCTGGAACCTGTAGTGAAGGAAGCAGAAGTATAGCTTTGTTAACAAAGCTGCCATCATTGAAGAGAAAACCTGATGTGAAAAGCATTGTGTGCCCTGATGGGCAGTCGGAATGTCCAGATGGAAACACATGTTGTAAACTTGCTTCTGGAGAATGGGGCTGCTGTCCACTTCCACGAGCAGTCTGCTGTAGTGATGGAATACATTGCTGTCCTATTGGATACACTTGCGATGTTTCTGCTGGAACCTGTAGTCAAGAAAGCAAACGTACAGCTATGCTAACAACGCTGCCAGCATCAAAGAGAAAGGTTGACGTGGACAGTGTTGTTTGTCCAGATGGAGTATCTCAGTGTCCAGATGGAAACACTTGTTGTAAACTTTCTTCCGGACAATGGGGTTGTTGTCCTCTTCCACAAGCAGTTTGCTGCAGTGATGGAGTTCACTGCTGTCCAAATGGATACACTTGCGATGTTTCTGCTGGAACCTGTAGTCAAGAAAGCAAAAGTACACCTATGCTAACAACGCTGCCAGCATCAAAGAGAAAGGTTGACGTGGACAGTGTTGTTTGTCCAGATGGAATATCTCAGTGTCCAGATGGAAACACTTGTTGTAAACTTTCTTCCGGACAATGGGGTTGTTGTCCTCTTCCGCAAGCAGTCTGCTGCAGTGATGGAGTTCACTGCTGTCCTAATGGATACACTTGCGATGTTTCTGCTGGAACCTGTAATCGAGAAAGCAAAAGTATACCTATGTTAACAAAGCTGCCAGCATCAAAGAAAAAATTGGATGTACATAACGTTATTTGTCCTGATGGGCAATCGGAATGTCCAGATGGAAACACATGTTGTAAACTTTCCTCAGGACAATGGGGTTGTTGTCCTCTTCCACAAGCAGTTTGCTGCAGTGATGGAGTTCACTGCTGTCCTAATGGATACACTTGCGATGTTTCTGCTGGAACCTGTAGTCAAGAAAGCAAAAGTACACCTATTCTAACAACGCTGCCAGCATCAAAAATGAAGGTTAATGTGGACAGTGTTGTTTGCCCAGATGGAGCATCTGAGTGTCCAGATGGAAACACATGCTGTAAGCTTTCTTCAGGAGAATGGGGTTGTTGTCCACTTCCAAAAGCAGTCTGCTGTAGTGATGGAGTTCACTGCTGTCCAAATGGATACACTTGCGATGTTTCTGCTGGAACCTGTAGTGAAGGAAGCAGAAGTATAGCTATGTTAACAAAGCTGCCGTCATCAAAAACAAAACCTGATGTGAAGAGCATTGTGTGCCCTGATGGGCAGTCGGAATGTCCAGATGGAAACACATGTTGTAAGCTTGCTTCTGGAGAATGGGGCTGCTGTCCACTTCCACGAGCAGTCTGCTGCAATGATGGAATACATTGCTGTCCTAATGGATACACCTGCACTGGTGGATATTGTACAAGAGGAAGCAAAGTCTTGCCTTTGTTAGAAAAGCTACCGGCTTCAAAAAGACACGTTGATGTGAGCAGTGTTGTTTGTCCAGATGGGGAATCTGAGTGTCCAGATGGAAACACATGCTGTAAGCTTTCCTCAGGACAATGGGGTTGTTGCCCACTTCCAAATGCTGTCTGTTGTAGCGACGGAGAACATTGCTGTCCTGATGGATACACATGCGATGTCTCGGCTGGAACCTGCAGTAAAGGGAGCCTAAGTATAAGTATGTTTAAGAAGGTGCCGGCAGTGGAGAAAACTACTGACGAGAAGGGATTTGATGGCATAGTCTGCCCTGATAAAAAGTATCACTGTCCGAAAGGAAACACATGCTGTAAGCTTTCCTCTGGAACATATGGATGCTGCCCTTTGGAAGATGCTGTTTGCTGCAGTGATAATAAGCACTGCTGCCCTGAAGGATACACTTGTGACGTGAAGGAAGGTTAGTTGATCCACGTCCTGTTTTTTGTCTTTCTTTTTCGAACATGAGAGCACGAGAAGGGGAGAAGAGGGTGATGTTATAAGTAGTAAAAATTATATTAATCGGCTGAAGCATCCTGGTTAAAAAAATTGGGTTTTGTTTAGGCCGGTTTTCATTAGCGCATAAGCAACTTACGTAGACTGTGTAAGATGTTAATAATTAGCGCCTTTTGATAAAAAATGCCCCAACAAAAGGCACTACTTGACAACACCTTACTACGTTTGTGTATGGTGCTCGTGCACGTGCTGGTGCTGGTGCTCGTGCACCTACTCGTGCTCGTGCTCGTGCTCGTGCTCGTGCTCGTGCTCGTGCTCGTGCTCGTGCTCGTGCTCGTGCTCGTGCTCGTGCTCGTGCTCGTGCTCGTGCACGTGCTCATGCACGTGCTTTTGCTCGTGCACCTGCTCCTGCTCGTGTTTATGCTCCTGCTCGTTCTCGTGCTCGTGCTCGTGCACGTGCACGTGCTTGTGCTCGTGCTTGCACTTGTGCTTTTGCGTAGTGAATACCATGCTGAAAGCAAAGTCGTTAATAGTTGAACACTTAGTAAGACTTAGTAGAAACCATGAATAGATTGGCAACTATAGATTCGTGTTATGCCGGGAAAACTAAAAATGTTTCTTTTTGGCAGGTAAATGCAATAAAACCGCTGAACACATCAACATGATAAACAGCATCCCAGTTATTAGGACGTCAACAGGTATGTAAGGTTAATGAAAAGTACCCTCATCCCTTGTATAACTAATTATGCGTTCAGCGACGATTTGCAACCAGCCACACGTCTTCATACAGCGATGAGAGCAGTACAGCTGCCATTAGATAGATGGAATTCTCTATTCCACGATTGTGTTGAGTTGCTAGTTGGCTTGAATAGCTTTCCAGGTAGCTTGAGTTTCTTCAGGTGGTTGTTACCATGGATTCCAAATATCGAGAGGCCAGTATTCCTGCACAGATGGTCAGATTTCAACCCAGAGCACGCACATCGTGGCGCCTGTCAGCCAGTCTGTCTGTTTGTCTTTTTGTCTGTCTGTTTTTCTGTCTGTCTGTCTGTCTGTCTGTCTGTCTGGTTGGTTTGTCGGCTGGTTAGCTAGCTCACTAGGTTGACCTAGTTCATTTGCCTGATTGGCTGGTTGGCACAGCTTTTGTCTGGACACGAGTCCGTTGGTGGGAGCGTCTGTTTCTCTATCTGTCTTTTTACTCATCGGTTTTGGTTTCTTTTTCAGTTTCCCTGGCCCCTTCTAATCCGACTTCTATACTCTGATAGAATATTTGTTTTAGCCAGTGAAAGCGCGCGCAGAATCCAATCAATTTTGTCGTTTTATTTTTGTTATATTTCAGATGCTGAAGTCAGGTACATAAATTGCCCTGATGGATCTACCTGTATGGATTACGAGACATGTTGTGAACTCCCCGGCGGGGGATTCGGCTGCTGTCCTATGCCACACGCTGTGTGCTGTTCAGACCACGAGCACTGCTGTCCTTGTGGATATAGGTAAAACAACATCCCAGCTCTGCTGTTACTTAAATTTCATGTTGGCGGAATGCGGCTTCCTTTCACCACGATTCTATGACCTGTTTGCTGTGCAATGACCTGTACTTGGTTAGGAAATAGGCGACATTTTTTCGTTGTTTGCATCTTCAGCCCATAGAAATAAAGTCACCAAACGTTCAAACTTCGAGTGGAACCGTGAGTGGCTTCACTGCAGTGTTATGGAGAATTTATCGCGATATTTGTGTAGAATGTAGGCGATTTAAGTTGTCTCATACAATAACGTAAAATGTTCCTCGGTAACAAAGGACTGGATTTCGGCATGGTCATACTTCCTTACATCTGTTGCCTTTTTTTTGCAGATGTGACCTGGCCGCGGAGATGTGCGTTACTGGAAACGTCCGTCTTCCGATGATGAAAAAAATGAAATCTGCTCGCCGACCAAAGACTGAGCATGTAAACATCGACGAAAAAATCCACTTCATTCCTGGACGCACGCAGGCCGGGGACGATGATACAGTACTGTGGCTGGAGCGTCCTTGAAAGGCGAAGCGTCTCTGAAATGGACAAATTGACACGGACCGAGAAACTTTCTACAGAATAAGTTTAAAACAGCTTCTTCAAATGGTTTGATTTATTTTCTTTAGTTTGTTTGTTTGTTTTTAATTTTGGTGACGCTGATTCGATGCTGGGTGATTGTTCGATTTCTTGTATGACTTGCTCGAACTTGGTGATTTCCTTTTATTTTTCTTGGTAACTTTTAGTGCGTCAATGATTTTTCACTTTTAGAGGACCGCGCTTAACCAGTGTGCTTTGCGAACGGACTCTACATTTGCGCAATCTCCCTTATCGCAGAATCTACCTGTTTCAGAAAACTGTGTGGGATTTTTTGGAAACATGGTACAGACAGGCTGATCTTCCGCGGAATGCATTCAGTTAGTCAAAGAAAGAAAATGTGCAATATTAGGGAAATTTCGATTTGTAGAAAAAAATCAGTCATGTTATGGTAATTCCACGGGAGGTTATGCATGGGTGACTGAGAGAAACAACGCGCAAAGCACGCTGAATGAACGTTGCTCTTTTAGAAGACCACATCTCATCGCGTTATTCCTGTTTTAACGTCATCCAAGGATGTGGTATGGGAGAAAAATTATTGTTCAGCAAGTTAGAATAGGACGGAGAGCTTCTGAAGAGAATAATAAGATACGGCAGACTAGTTGATTCGCCGTTAAAGATCAACTACGGCTTTACAAATGATATGTTGTGCTTAGTTACCAATTGTCTCAGGGGACATTTAAGCCCTGGTTTGAAAATCCCAAAATTTAATTGTTCATTTTGCAAAGCTTTTCTTCCAGTTGTTTTGTTGTTTTTTTTTTATGGTTATTTTTTTGTTTGTTTGTTTGCTTTTTCCAAATTGTGATTGATACTGTTTGTTTGTTTTTTGTAATTATTATTACCATTTTTGTACGGATGTGTGACGTAGTTTTTTCGAAGTAATTTCCTTTGTAACGATTTTTTTTACTTAACTGAATACGAAAATGTTTTTGCATCTGTTGCCGCTTGATGTTTCGTTTCAAATTGGAAGGCCTCTTTGGATATTACACGGCTTCACTTAATTTTTTTTGTTTTTTTTATTTTTGGAGCTTGACAAAGAAGAAATAAAGCAAATGAAATAAAACGCATTCCGAGAAATCGTTTACGAAGTACCAAATCTTCGGCCACTTAGTGATCGGAGATTTCTTCAGCCGTCTACGAAGGCTTATCGAGTATGTCAGCCAAAGTGAATTCCGTAAGCGATACTAGTTCTTTAATTACATGATAGAAAAGGGTGTTTTGAACACAAGTTAAGAGAGTCGTGGTGTTGAGTGGTTCGAGCCTAGCTAATGACCTTAACATTAGTAGAACTTATAGTCTTACTAGTGAATTGTAAGTAATTACTGGCGATCTGTTTTGAGTTGCACTGTAGGTTAGAAACGCCAGATAAAAACACTAGGATTTACTGCTTTTTTTTATTATTTGTTTGTGAGCTGCCCGTCGAGTTATTCTTTGTAGAAGCCTGAGAATTAGTTATCCCCGATCGTGCCCGGGTTAGCTCGTAGACTATTTTTCGATCGACTTTTCGTAAACGAGACGCTTAGCGGTTTCAGTCAGCGTCCTAATTGTCAGCGTGTCTTGATAGTTCTTTTTTGCACGGGCAAAGCCTGTTTTTCATCTTGTAAGGAAACAAAGTCTTAGTTAATTAATGAAATGTTAAACGTAATAAAGTTAATTTGTTTGAATGCACTCTTCCTTGTCGCACTTGTTAAGATATTTTAAATCTTATTTTAACAAGCTTTAGAAAATAGCGTAAGAAAAAACGCGCGCTGATTGGTTAAAAATTGTTTCTGTGTTTAAAACAATTAGATTATGAGCTCGAGACGATAGTTGACGAGGGCACAGCTGGAGTCAACTATCAAGCATAGAAATCGAGAGCGAATAATCAAATTGTTTTCACTACAGATCACATTTTCTCTCCTCAGTAACGGGACTGAAAAAATGGAAATTGAGGATTTTTGAAAAATATTCACTTCTTACTTTAGGCTATTAGGGAGCCTACGAGGTCAGTGTAAATAACAAAGGACTTGTTCCTGCTATATTTTGTGCTTCGCAAGAGTTGCCACGATTAGAGCTGGACCCAGCGAGAAACACGTTCCGCTTAGTATTCGACCCAGATCCCTTGGAGCCACACGACTGTTCGTTCAATGGTAACCGTTGTCCTTGTAAGATTGTACCCTTCAAGGGCAAGCAGTGAATCAAAGGGCCTTTTTCTTCTGGTGGAAAGGTGTATCTCTGGGTGCGTTCCTTTGGGATGATCTGGATCAGGATCAGTGATCCAAGATCACTCTGATCATGGTGCATCAAAGGAACCGAAGAATCCGTGACTAGAGTGGATTCGTCGGTTACTTTGATGCACCATCCCACGGATCACCCCAAAGGAACGCACGCTGTATCACTGAATAAACCAGATTTATTGAGTGACGTGGAACTAACATATAATTATGTATTATCAAATGGCAATGATACTGACAACTCGAGGCTATTTCGAAAGTGTAAGTATAATGTTTATTCACTGAATAAGCCCCACATCAATGCCCTGGGATTTTTTCAACTTTTCCGATCTTAAGATCTGCCACGTTAACACTGGTTCTTGCTTTAAAAAGCGTTCAAAACAAACAATTTTTACATCACCGTGCACCCGCAACTTTGTTTGAAAGTCGTTTCTACTAGCTAGCTACCTTACTTAAATCTAATTTTATCATTGCGTTCAACGACTTTCTTCAACTATTCCTTAAAAGCCATGGTATTGATGTCAATGAATTTATTTTATTGTTGATTTAGGATGTCCATTGATACATATTGATAGCCGGACAAGTCAATATTGTTTTCGTAAATATTAACTACTTATAACTTCAGGTAGCTGCCAGAATAAGGCGTTACATGATAAAACAAACGAACAGGTAGTTGGCACACTTGGCAGCCGGTTTTCCTGTAAGTTAACGATGTCAAAGCAACGTCACCGTCTCACTTTTCATAAAAGACCCCATCTATCGGACAGCAAGCACAAGTGTGAGAAATTTCCTTTACGAAGATCTGAGGTGAGTAGCATGAATTCCCTACATGATCGCAATATGACATAATTAGACAGTTTGTTTTAGAAGTATTTGTCTTTCTATACGTACAAAACGCATACATGTTGTATAGAAAGTTTTTTCTTTTTTCAGAAACTGCGTAGTTGTCAGTGAGTTATAAAGTGAAAAAATGTCTGACATAATCTGTTTTATTTTTGTCAGTTTTCATCTTCGGAGGGCTTACTTTAGCTGTTCCGGGGTTGTGTTGGCAATTTTGTTTCTTTTGTTTTCTTTGGCTAAAGAACAGAACACCAACGCGCTTTGATGTTCTGTACACAGCACCCATTAAGATGTTTGGCAAACAAATAAATTAACAGAGTTGATAATCACACCGCGCTTTTTTGTACGAAGGTGTATCTTGTCGCGCAATGAACAAGTCAACATAGAGGGAGGCTTTATTTTGGCTCACTTGTTATTCTGATTGTGTTGTTCAGGGTGCTTTCTACGGTTGAAGTTTTCACTGCATTTTTTTACCCTTACTGTTAAATTATAGTTAGCCAGTATTATCAGAAGGATAATTTTTTTCCAAAAAATGAGAATATCTCAAAAAGGTTTTACATTAGATATTTTCTGGATAGGAGATTGGACGTATTTTATCACGAAAAGCTGTTTGTAGTAACTGTGAACAAAGAAAAGGCACTAGAATGTGACTTGAGTAGTTTTTCAAGAAGGAAAACAAAATTGTTTAAAAGTTAATGAGGTTCAATTCTAATCAAAGACTTACAAAGGGGACGTAAAATTATAAATTAGAGCCCAGGGCGCACTCATTGAGACAGAAAGGTTCTGAAGTGTTTCCCATTCACCTGAAAATTGTGAAAAAAGTTAGTGAAACTAAATTGTCGCTAGTCAGCATAGAACGAGTAGTGCTCGGTTATCATAAATTTTTCATTAAAAGAAAGTACTTTAAGCTAAAGGATTTCTTTTTTCTTTTTTTTTCTTTTTTATGGCTTTTTTAAATGCGTGGCGGAAGGAAGGATACAAACGGGCATACACATATTTTCACACTAGAAGCAGTCAAAGCAAAGAAGAGCAATGTACAGCTGACTATATTCCTAGAGAATTCTCATGCCAAGCCGGTCGAGTAAACGTTTCAATTTTTCATCAGGCTCCAAAAGAGGAGGACAGTTTTGGCCCGGTTCGAGCCACCTGAATGACACCAGTCGATTAACAGCAGTAAAGACTATAACGACTTTATGATAAAGAACCTTTCATCAATCCAAGCCAATCAACAACACGTTGCACTGACGATTAGATTAGTCCTCAATTCGCGTGCAAGCCTAAATGATACTTTAGCAAGTAGAAACATAAGCATTTCGTCCTGAATCGAACACTCTAACTTATAGTGATACCAAAGTCCTCGAGCCCAATTTACTTGTACGCTCCTACATCAGACTCTTGTCCTCCCTCCTGGAACCGGGAAGATGACTTCGCACAGTTCTCATCTAACTTGAAGATTTCTCTTTTTCAGATGAAGTGGTACGTGGGTCTGCTTTCAGCACTATTGTGTGTCTTCATGGTGCTCTCTTGCGCTACAGGAAACCCTAAGAAGGGCAAGACAGTACATCAGACGGCGATCAGGGCTGCACTTATAACAAGCAAAGTTTGTCCACGATTTCTCTGTGTATAGTGTCTGGGCTTGCAATATTTATATCTGGAGAGAGAGGGAGGGGAGTGGGGGGTAACTCAATAAACGTAAAAATTGGGGGCTCCCCAACGAGGTCCAACAACAAAAATACGACCCTATTGGGAGGCTCCTTTCACCGTGGTGGATTGCTCCCCATGCCATTTCTTCTCCCCACTTTCGTTAATCCCTAGATCTTCATTCTCCTAATATTTCCGTAACGTGCGAGCTCTTAAGTTCAAGAAGCAAATAAATTACTTCTGCCGGTTCAAATGTTTACGTCCGTGAGTTGTGATTAGAAAATTTTGATACATTCCTCAGTCCCCTTGTAAGGAGTCCGTTGGTCGTTGTTGTAGTCATTTTTGTTAAATTTTGTACGTTGTTATAATTATGATCTACGGCAGATGATGAAGTAATAGCTGTATTTTGTACTTTTATCTCTTCAACCGTACAAACAAACTCACATGCACCCCCACCATCGAAAATCAAGGAGGGACAGTAGGGGGTAGGGTGCGTGGGGTAAATGGAGCCCACTCCCCTAGCCTGCTGCCATCTTGGATCTCACTATTTCCTCAGAAAGTCAGAAATAACGTGAATTGACGGGAACTGATCAAAATTGATACTACAATGTAAAAGGGACAAAAGGCACTGGGTATGCAATGTTACTTGAGAAAACTGGAAAATAATTATACAGAACCCAGTCAAACGTTTCGGTTTACCTGCATGTCAAAATGCAGTTGCTATGGCAATGTCAAACGACGTGGAAAGACAGTTGAAATATGTCGAAATCTTTGCGAGGAATGAATGAACAGCTACTGAAAGTTACAGCCTCGCAGAGTAAA
Source organism: Orbicella franksi (assembly GCF_964199315.1). Taxonomy (NCBI): domain Eukaryota; kingdom Metazoa; phylum Cnidaria; class Anthozoa; order Scleractinia; family Merulinidae; genus Orbicella; species Orbicella franksi. The sequence continues at coordinate 8,465,095 of NC_138149.1, forward strand.
TCTCCCTACAAGTCCGAGGTTTATTGTTTACCGAGAGAAAAACCTGAGGATTATATGTGAAACTTTATCCACACTGCATTACATTACATAAAAAAAACCAAGCTGACGCTACAAGCGAGATTATACAGGGGCGGGATTAGGGAGGAGGGATGGATTCGGTACCTACAGTCACTCTTTGCAGGAGCAACAAAATAAAAAAAAATGTGAATATTATGGCAGACATTAAGGCAAACACTCTGGACAGATACATGTACGTCACCCTGATCTCTACTTTGTGGCATTGCTAGTATTTCCGGTGTAACAGTTTTCATTTAGGTTCCAGTTATCAATTTGCCACATTTTTGAGGCATGCGCCATTGTTTCTGCAACCCCAAGATACCAGCCACCCCCCCCCCCCCTTGAAAAATCCTGGATCCCCATGGAAAAAGTATAAATTGTATTATGCGTATACGGCGTGAGATAAAATACTCAGCCATAAAATAAATTCGATTCTGCAACCCCAAGATACCAGCTCCCCCCTCCCCCTCCCCTGCCCCATTGAAATATCCCGGATTCGCCCACGGAAAAAGCAAAAATTGCATTATGTATATACGACGTGGGATAAAATAAAAAATATAAATTCGATGTACATGATCATATTGGAAACAAAACTCTCTTTTCTGATTGGTTCTACCTCCTCCCCTTCCTAATACTTCTCACGTCATTCACAGCATGGGTCTGGCAGCGGCAAGAATGCAAAACTGTCAAAACGTGCAAATTATTGTATGGATGGCAAATCAGAGTGCCCGGATGATTTCACCTGTTGTAAACTCCTTGGTCAAGATTATCAACAAGCTGGAGGCCAAGATCAACGCTATGGCTGTTGTCCTGTAAAGAATGCTATCTGCTGCAGTGATGGAAAGCATTGCTGTCCTCATGGATACAATTGTCAAACAAATGGGGAATGTTCCAAGTAAAAGCAAATCCGAGGACAGCCGTAGAAAGCAAGCTTTGGCTCTTTATGGAGGTGTACTATTATTAATGCAAAATAAAACAACATCTTGTAATTTCGTATTTTGTGTGAGACACTTCGTTACATGTGAAGGGCTGGGCGTAGTTGAAAAACAACGTTACACTTCTTTAACCCTCGACCTCAATTATTGATAAATAAAAATTATGATTAAATTAATCCCTTTCACGGCATTACTGAGCCTTGCGGTTAGCTGGCCGTATGCCACATAACTTTGTTTACTGATCGACCTTGCTCACCAAAAGTCTACTACAGCTCATAGCGTCCAACCAGTGTGTGAGCCCGCGAGCAGGCTCCCAGGCGATGCGGAACGAGCAAAGGCGTAGCTGCAAGAAACGGGTGCGCAGCTTGGCCTTTGCTTATGCCGCACTGTACGAGAGCCTGCTTGCAGGCTACTATCTGGAAGGTCATGGGCCAGACTTCTTTTTTTGGCCACGAAAAATTTTGAGCCTAAAAAGAGTATTTACGGTGTAATAGACATTAGCCCGCCAGCAGGCTCTTGTGCTTTGGGCTGGAGACTCGAGCGGCGAAGCCACGAGAGAGACACCCGAGACGAGCCGGCGCGCGAATCGTGTCGGCGATTCTTTCTAAGCCTCCAACCCTCAACTTTGTTTCGTTCCGCAAAGCGCGACGTTCATAAACGGCCTAGCGCGCCAAAGCGAAGTGCTTAAGTGCGAAATTCAAACACTAGAGCCTGTTCGCAGGTTAAATAGACAAATGATAGGGTTACAAAGTTCTCCATGGAGAGACTCCGCCCCGAGGCCCAACCCCATACCCTTTAGTATACCACTTTGACAGAAAAGGTATTCCTTTCGTATACCTTTTATTAAAAAAAGGTACTTCTTTCACGTACCTTCTTAAGAATACTGCATCCCTTTTCTAAACCCTTGGAATGAAGTTAATGAGCGACACTATGGGAGAACATGAAACATCACCACAAGAGATGTCAACCGAAAAAGACGTTTCGGGCTCCTGGTTTCATATATTCAATTCCCGTTCACGTTCTACCCAAAGGACAGATTTCCCTACCTTTCCATATGCCTCAACTTGTGAAAGCCTTACCCTTTTATATACCTGAAGCCTAAGAAAGATACCCCTTTTTGGCTGAGCATCCCCTTACAGGGCGTTGTAAAGAGTACCCCGGCCCGGGGCTTAAGCAGAATGATTTCTTTTGTGAAGAGAAGAAAAAGAAAATAAATAAAAGATTTGTGTCGCCCGTTCGATCTCAACAACCAGCATAGCATGCAGGCGTGATTGACGCAAATCGGAAATCTGCATCAATAAAGGAGACGAGGAGCCATTCTTTTTTTAAAAAAAGAAAACAAACAAAAACGAAAGCAAACAAATAGTAAAACTGATGAACGAGGGAGAAAAAAATGTTCCTTTGCAGTCCTTTACTGCAAGAAACTGAGAAGATGGTCAGCGGCCTTATAATTCAACACCGCAAAGACTTCTGGTATAGATCATCCAATATGGCGGCTCGATATCTTGGTTGTGTGTGGTTGATTGCAGTTCTCTTCCGTTTCATTTGGGTTTGCCTGCCACAAACAGGCTATATTCACCCAGATGAGTTTTTTCAGGCCACAGAAATCACTGCCGGTGATATATTTGGATTTAAACACATAAGGACATGGGAATTCAACGAGGCTTTTCCCGTGCGTGCTGTAACCTTCCCGTATGTTTTCGCTGGATTTCCATTGTACACCTTGAAAAAGGTCCTTGGTGAAGGAGTTATAACATCAAGAACTCTCACTGTAGCTCCAAGACTTTTCATTTCTGCTGCTTCGCTGATCATCGATCTGTCAGTTTATAAAATTTGCCCTCACCTTCGTATCGACCCAGCACCATCGCTCTGTCTTCTTGGAACATCTTTCGTCACGCTGGTTTTCTTCACGCGTACTTTTTCCAATACTGCTGAGGCCATCTTATTCGCCTTGCTAATCCAGTTGGTAGTATCTGCTATATCAAACGGCAACACATTACGCACGAAAAAGGACCGTCTGCGGTACTTTTCAATGGGTGTCATTATAGGTACAGGGATTTGGATCCGCCCAACCTTTGTGGCTTTTGCTAGTGTCCCCTTGGCTTGTTTGTTACTGGATATTTGTGCTCTGAAGTGGACATCTGATAAGAGGAGTATAAAATTCATTACACATATTTTTAGATACTGCACTTGTCTGGGAGTCGGTAGCATTCTGACAATGCTTGTTCTGATCATTGCAGACTCTCACTACTTTGGTTATTTGCAGAAAAGACAATTTGTTGTTACTCCAGTAAACTTCATTTTTTACAACCTGGACACAACTTCACTGAAAGAACATGGGCTCCATCCGAGGATGACTCACTTTTTAATCAACATGTCACTCTTGTATGGGCCTTTGGCTGTAGCTTTATATGCTTTCATTGTTCACGCTGTGATAAAGAGGAAATTTGTAGACTGTGCAAGAATATTGCTAAGCAGAGGAAAGGAAAAGGTCAACAGCAGCGATGATCACAAAGCATATCTTATATGGAATATGCTTCTGTGCAGTTGTTTAGTTCCTGTTGTATTGTTGTCATTTATACCACATCAAGAACCTAGGTTCATTAGTCCAGTTCTCATACCACTCATCATCCTTTTTTCTCAAAGCTTATTTAGACCATCTTTCACCCTCCTGAGACTGTTATCCTGGTGTCTATGGAACATACTTGGATGTGCCTTGTTTGGAATACTGCATCAGGGGGGTGTGTACCCTTGCTTAGCACATCTTCAGCAGTACCTTTACAATGCAAAGAGTCAAACCCTTAACACAACATACCATGTGACTTTTTATCGCACCTATATGCCACCACAACATCTTCTAGCATGGCCCATGCATGGGCATGACAATGAAGGAGGATTTCATCACAACTTAGTATTGTATGACTTGAAAGGCAGCTCAGAAGATGCATTAAAGAAACATTTGGAAATGATATCAAGGCTGAGCAATGAGGAGCTTGAAACCCATGGAACAAAAAGTGAGGTAAGAAATTGGCACAGAGTTTTTTTAAGGTCCTAATGCAAGTTAAATGTACTAAATATTGCCTTTCTTGGTTAAAAGTTACTATTGAGGTCATAGCTTTTGCATTGTTAGGGAAACAGCTACACAAGTTTTAATGGTGTCTACCCTTTTAAATGTGTTAGAATTTCACCATAATGAGCTATTTGACATTTGAGTACTTCTTGAAAGGAAAAATTTCGATTGAAATTCGTTTAAGTTGTCTTTATTTACATAAGGTTTCAAAAAGATATTTCACGGTACTCACATGTTCACCGACTGGCTTGAGTTCGCTTCAGATTTCTCGAGGTTTCTTTAAAATGCAATATCTCACATAACAAGAGAAACCAAACATTAAAGTTCCTCGAAATTAGTAAAACAGGTTATTTAGCGTTGACAGAGCAGAGGAAACCAAAACGAAAACTCACGTTTTCAGACAACGCGAAATGAGCTTCACTCACGTCGGGCCCGAACGCAGAACATCAACCTGTTTCCCGCCAGTCATGCGCAGTGGGCCTTTTGGGTTTTCCCTGATCTTATGGGGTTCCCGTTGCCGTCTGTGTTGTCGTTGCTTAAAGTCCCTGTTGCCTGCTCAGAAACTTTTGGCAGGAAACAGTTTTATTGTTAAATACCATGTGACCTCAAAGTAGCTGATTAGAGCTTATGTTGCTGGGGAAAAGTTCCAGCTCTATTTAACAATGCGAGCTGACAACCCTTACATTAAAAATACTGTAGTTGCAACCTTCTTTGGGACAATTGTAGTTGCAAGAACTTTGAGACAGTTCGACGTAAATGTTGCTCATAAACCCGTCAAGACGGTTGGTTTGATCCTGAAGAAACCGAAGGACAAATTCGATCAACACCTGTCAACTGGTGTTGTGTATAAAATCAATTGTGAAAACTGTGAAAAACTTTAAATCGGTCAAACATCCAGAGCACTGAGATCCAGAACAAAAGAACATAAAAGAGCCATCCTCACATGTGATAAGAACTCTCTTTTGGCGCAACACTGTATGAAAAACAACCACGAATTTGATTTTAACAATGTCAAGGTCATAGACTGCTGTCCCTTGTGGTCACGTAGATTGTTCTTGGAAGCGTGGCATTCCATTCGCGAACCGAACTCAATTAATGACCATGCACATATTCCAGACATTTACAAAATGCTAAATTAATCCCTAGCGAGTTCCTCACATTCTTATAAACATCTCATTTACATTTAGACGCCATTAACATTCATTTCATCACTGAAGGTTATAGTATTTTAGCCAAAACGTCTATTTTAAGATTTTTAAGTCAGTGACAACAACTTTTAAGATTTTTTTTTTTACCCTGTACATTACATTAGTTTCACTTGTTTTTGTTTGTTTCCAACACACAGTTTTCGTTTCTTTTTGTTTAAACAGGTTTTTCTGATTTGTCCTTCCACAGTGGAATTTCATCATCCAACTTTTAAAATCTTGAAACAATTTCAGCCTCACCTTAGCATGGAAGACCCCCCTGACTTGAGCAGTCTTTTTAGCTCGGACCAAAAGAAAACTGTTACATGCACAAGCAGTCGTTATGGGGGTAGATACCAAGATCCAGCATCTCACCATGAACACTGTAGAAAAGAGACTGAGGTAACCAAAGACACCAAATGGCCTACCTGGGAGAATGTCAGTAGCTGGATTAAATCTGAACTTGCCCTGAATCTTTACCAATATGTCCATACTAATACTTAACCAACTGTACCCAGAAGCAAATATATAACTTCTGCTGCAAGCAAATCCCATTACAGTGCTTGTATGAATAATCTTTGTAATTATTACTAAAAATAATTCATACCAGTGGTAAGATTTAGTTACAATATTTGAACCTTCCTGAGAGTGGCCACCCAGGAATAGAATTTACACTTGTTTTTTAAAATACAGAATAATTCTCAAAGGTTCTCCATCACTGTGAATGTGCCCTGTTCAGCGTTATTGCCCATCTGTGAAAAATTCTACTGAGAACCCAATACATACATGTACATGTAAGCAGAAACAACTTGGCAAATTGACAAGTTTATTAGAACAGTACAGGGTGTTTAATACCCAAAGACAATAAATTAATAAATATTTTGTAAACACTGTTTGCACTATTTACAGAGTTCAAATTTACAAACAGTACTTCACCTGAGACACTCTTACTTTTTATTTAGTTTCCTTTGCAACCATGGTTTAGTCTTGTCAAGCACACGTGAAAAGTATATTCACTTAAAAAGGGTGTTGCATGATGAAGGATGAATGCAAGAGAAGATACATAAGTGTTACTTTTCTAGAGTTTGCAACTTGTCAGCACAATAAATCAATGTATCAGTGGAAAATAACTGAAAGTTAACCTGCAAAACTCGATGAATATCGTCTTGTAACACTCCACTGCTGTGACATGACTGATGAGAATAATACTATGTAAGGGCATAAAGGAGATTAAGAAGAAGTTATTCTGAATTTAGTCTGTGAAAAATTCTAGTCTGTGAAAAATTCTAGTCTGTAATAAAACAAAAGTAACAATTGAAAATAACAAAGAGAAGCAAAATTACAACTCAACGAAAATATCTGCATGCCTTTTTTTCGTGAAAGTCTTTAAAATGTTTACTAACAAGCTGAATATTAATTTTTACCCATTTGAGTTAAAAAAATGCCAAACAAATTCATTGCTAAAAACACCCAAAAGAAGTGCTTTGCACGATAGCCATCTCACTTCTTGCAGCACAGAGTGACCATATTAAGACACAATAGACTTTTCTACTGAAATCCCACTTAACTTGCAGCAGTAGGCCACAATAGTCCTCTAGCTACATGTACATGCAGCTCATAACATTGAATGTGCACACAAAGTGAAGTGTCTAAACTTTGTTAAATGGATTAAAGGGGCGAGTAAGGGTCACCATCTTTGACATTGGTCCTTTATGTCTGAATGGGGATAGCTGAACTTTTGTTGGCACTTTGAGTTCTCTGCAAGAAATAACCAAGAAATTTAAAATAAAATTGGGTTACAGGATTTTTGATTTATTAATAACTTAATTTGGCTGTATTGCTACAATAATTGTAGCTACACAAGCACAAGAAAATAGACAGAGGGTATCACTCCTGAATCAGAATAATTACAAACTACTGTAGTTCCTGTATTGCAAACAAAGTAAGATTTTCCCTTAGACCTTCAATCTGAAGCACCTCCTTGGTATCACAATCACCAATCACAAGGAAGAGATGATTGAAAACAAAATAAACACCCAGAACAAAGCATAATTATACTTTCTGTTGAAAAAAAAGTTGTACGCTTGTTTTGGAATGCCTGAATAACTAGAGAAAAGATTTACTTTGACCAATTTCCTTGTACATCATCCTCAAAATGATCTGACAACCTTACACAAGAACCATACTTTCTTTTTATACCTGCCAAACATCTCATGTATGTGTTAACAAATGTTATTTTGCAATGCACAACCAAATTTTACAGTGTCGAACCTAAGTGAACCATATGGTCAGAGTAGGTGAATCGTGTACCAAATAGTCTCTGACGCCAATTCAGAACTGCTAGAAAAATTCACTGAAAAAAAGAAAGATAAAATTGAATACATAAAGTTTTCTAATTACTTAGTAATTAGAAAACTTTATGTATTCAATTTTATCTTTCTTTTTTTCAGTGACTTTTTCTAGTCAAATATTATGAATTTTCAATCCTTGAACAAATGTGAATCCCATTTAACAATACCTGTGTATTCTAGCAGTGGTACATGCTTTAGGCTGTGGCTCTTTACTGTGGCTAGGATGATGAGCTGAGAACAACACACAGCCAGCGTATCCAGGAATATTACCACGCCTAAAAATATACAATAATAATAAATATAGCAGGCGACTCTGTAAATAGATACAAGTTAACTGAATAGAATCCTACACAGTCTACACAACGAGATTTAATTGCCAACCGCTGCAACTTCTGAAACTAGTTTACATGTCTGACTTGTCTGTTGTATGCAACACACTGAGAAATAATTGCTACACTAACTTGGACCTGTTTGATAAATTATCAGTTTCTAAGATTTGGACATCTAGCATTAAGTTTTCATCAAAGATTCCTAGAAGTAAAAGGCCACTCAGATTTCTTTTACAGGCGTGCACATTCAAGCACTGAACATACTTTGCCGTGTCTGTATATCTAGGCTGTGAAGTCCGCACAACAGCAATTGGAGTAAATGTTTTTCTTGGGTGGTCTCTCTCTCCAAAGCCAGGAGCATGCCCACTAGAGAGATCAGACAACACATTTTTAAAAAAAATTATAAAGTTGTACACACCATGCATGGCACATCTTGAAATGAAAACAGTCAAATAAAATGATTCCTTCCACATGATTATTTCCATAATGTTTCAAAGCGTCTTGTAAACACATGAGTGCATCATAGAACATTTTTGGTAAAAGGCAGGGCACAGGAGGAGTGGGGTGTATGGAATGTTCAGGCCGAGGGGTGTGAATAAATTATACATTTAGAGCATTTTTACTTGCATGGCCAGCAGCTACAGAGATTTATTGGAGCAATAGAAGTGTTTAGCACATACACAGTAAGGAAACAGTTGAACTACCACTTGATGAGTTTGGGACACCAACATGGCCACTGTGCAATTTGTTGGGGATGCCAATATGGCTCCTGTGACGTCATTTGAAGACACTCAATTAGTAGGCATCATAAGAACCTCACACAAGAAGCAACTGAGCCCAGACATTTTAGTCACTACAATCCAACAAACCTGTATCCGGGTATGTGTCCTGTCTTTTTGCTTGGACTGCAGCTGTACAAATTCAGATAAATCAACAATAATTATTACTGCTTAATTCTCATGTGAAAAGTTACATGTACATGCATCTCTCCTTAGAATAACTAGCACTTTAAGATATTCTTTTAACTACAGGTTGTACATAACATTATTACCCATCTATACTAGTTAATCAGAGTCAAGCTCTTTTTGACTTACTAATAAGATAGTTGTGTAAATTGAACATTTCAGTCAGTAATAATCAGACTGGGCTATTTCTGAGGTTATAAAATAACAAAAAAATTTAAGTAACTTACAAATCAATGGGTCCATGAACATGATTTCCATTCCGTGACTGAACAAAATCCCAGCTATGTGGTCTACTGCCCATTTGCTGTTCAAAAATAATTAATTATAATTTTATTTAAAAAACTTAATTCTTAATTTATCACACTTTAACTGAGTGCTGTACAATTCACATGTCAGTCATGCATGAATAATATTAAATTAAATTAAATTGTTAAGTGTGTGGTGATGGGCCTCAAAGACTATTTAACTTTTAGCAAGAATTTCCAGAGGGTGGGAGATAAAAGACATGCAAAAAAAAAAAAAGAAACCCTCTGTGGGGGGACTATGGATGGTTTCTGGAGAACCATGTTTGTCTGGGAATAAAGGATTGGCAAAATAATTTTGCAAGTCCAATCCCACAATAATTTTTGTGATAAAAGAGAAAAGATTGGCTGACAAAAGAGGAAGGTCAGTGGGAGTATAGAAGAGAAAACAAAATTCTGTTGAAATATGCCAAAAATTGTTTCCATCATTAATGGGTTACAAACTTGGGAAGAACTTTTTTTCTAGCTGTTTAGCACTTTTATTTTAAATACCTGCCAAAGTTCAGGTCTGGGAGCATATCTTTTGGTAGCAAATCTGTAAGACACCATATCAGGTTGAGGCTCAACCGTGGTACTTGGTGGCGGCACAGAGGGTGGAATTCTTGAGCTCCAATCAACTCCACTGTATAACCTTAATTAATAAAGTGAACATTAAAAAAAATTATATGTAAATGATATGTGACTTTTAAATAGTTCAAAAAGTCTCTGAAATTACATGGAATTTCCAGCAGATGGCAAGAGAGGGATTCAAACCATGAGAATCTTCTGGACTAGAGTGATATGGTCGACATATATATGTATATATAGTACAGTATGTGCTTGAATTTTCCAAATGTTATTATACCGGTACATTTCTAAAAACATTTAATATATACATGTAACTGTGATAAATAAACAAAACTATTCTAAATGCATACTTTTGTGTTTCTGATGTATAGAATGCTCTAGTTGCCACTGCATCTCTCCATTCTTTGTCCTTCAACAGTTCACTGGCTGGAACCTAACGGGATTTATGAAATATATGGCAGTTGACAACAACTTTATTTGCATATGCAGGACCCAGATGTACATGTAAGGTTAAAAATTAAACCTCATTAATAATAAAAATAATTAACAAAAAATATATATTTTAAAGTACAGGAAACCTTTTGTGAAAGTTCCTTTGCTTCTTTGGATCCAGGAAATTGACTTGGGTTTTGCAAAAGTTGCTCCAGTTCTGCAAAAATAAATATTAAATAAATAAACTTTATAATTAAAATAAATCCAATGATTTTTTTAAAAATATAATTACATATAGTTTACATAAAGGTAGTGTAATCCTGATTCAATTAAAGTTTTGCTTAATCATAGAAAAGACTGATAAATCGAGGAAGAAACTGAAGACAGCGTGACAATATGCAGCATTCTTTCGTCACGCATCAGTAACGCGACCACAAAAAGTTGTAAACTCGATCATAGTTAGCTATGACTCGATCTTCTGTTCTTTCTACACGGAAGGTACTTTCCTTACCCCCTTAGAATAACAAATTAAAGGTGAATAACGAGATCATTGCACTAATTAGCGCCATTTATCACTCTTTCTCTCTACAAGCAAGCTCTAATTGCACTAAAATCAGAAAAATGCCCGTGATCGCAGAGCACGCACAAAGCTTCAACGAGATGTCAGCTTATTAACTTACCTATATTTTTTGTCTCCCATGGCGCGTTTTGAGCCCTTAAGTCCGGAATGGGTGAAACAATTGGTCTACCATACGGTATAGCTGACTGTGGACGATGATCTTTGTTCACAAGAGGTTCTATTTGTTTGTAATTTCCGTCTTCGGCATCAGCGCCGACCGAGGTGAAACCACTTGTTGGGTCTACGACCGGAGTGTCGCTTCGCCTCGGAGCCTCCGCTCGGCATTCTCCCCTTTCGGCAAATCTACGAAAGAACGCTTCGTCTTTTTCGTGAAACGACGGTATGTCGTAAGTGGTGAACGTGGCCGGAAACTTCCCAGATGCTTGCTGGCGACGAAATCGTTGTTCCAAAGCGATGGGGTCTTCGGATAGGTGAAGACGAAATGTGCCGAATGGCGGTTTTGGAAGGGATGCGTTAACAGCCGTTGCCATCTTGTCAAAAGCAAACAAGTCTCTTTAGCCCTTGTGATACATATCTACCAGTTGATTGTTGTAAAGAATATCACTGAAAGTTTATGATATTGATGAAGAATCGTAATTTGTAATGATACTGTTCTGGAACGCGATCGCTGGTCGTCAACATGCGGTTGCTAAGGAAGGTGATATCGCGGGCTCAGCCTTGCGGGATTAGTGGTGATTTCCGCCCCTCCCCCCCCCCCCGCCCCTTTTTTTTTCCGGTCACTTTAGTTGTTTATTTAAGTTTCTTTCTTTATTGTCATTTTGAAACTTTAAGGGGTTCGAAATGCGCCTTTTCACTGCAATTACATGCAAAGGTTCAACCGATCGAGACATTCCATGGGGAAAATTGATTTAGGGCCTTATCTGACCCCCTGCTTGGTGTCTACGGTATCGTTTAAAAATAGGCGTTTTTCATGCGTTGTATATTCTTAGTTCATTCTGACGGGCAGAAGGAAGTGAAAATGGACATTTTTCTGACTAAAACTGCAAGCGGACTGAAGGTTGTTAGCCTGCAGAACAGGCGTAATTTTTGAATACGCAAAAAAATGACGCCTGTTCTGCAGGCTAGAAGGTTGTATCTTTCTTTAACCAAAACCTGTGGAAATGTTAGGCAAAAACTCTCTTTCTTTTGGACTGGGCTGCACAATCCCGAAAAAAAATGGTGTCCCGTGCTATAGATCAGGGATGAAGTATGCCACCGCCGGTAGTTGTGGTAGATTTGGATGTCTCAGCTAATTTCAACTTAGATATTTTTATCTCGGGAATAACAGGTGAATGAGGGAATAACGGGAATGAGTTGAGAATCGTGTGTACAGTTTGTGTGGTTATTACCAGTTATGCAATCGGCCATATCTTCTGTACCTCTTCCACAGCAAGTGCCCCCATGTCCCCCTTAACTTCCTCTCGTTGTCGAACCTACTTAAGGGGGGTCTCGCAAAGGGATATACCCACTATTGAAAGACTAAAGGGTACAAAAGGCGTGTCCTTTGGGATCGAGCTCAAGTTGCAAGGTTGATTGACCGAATCACGTTTATTTTCCATTCATGCATTTTGCAGGTATTTTGCAAACGTCGCACATCTTTAAAACAATTCGTACATCTAATAAGGCTCTTGTCATCAAAAAAGCATCTTACAATTACATCATGAGAAATTACATCATGATTAAAAAAGTCATTAGGCGTTGTTATAACAACCGACTTAAATAACCAGTGAAATATTAGCAAATCAGCCCAGTAGTTAAATAACAAACTCATTTGAATCATGTTGAAATTATCTGGAACAAAATGCGTATTACTTCGGTCAAGTAATAACATACACGATTACAAATGAAATACAAGGTTTTTACTTAGTATCTATCCATTCGCCACTTAACAAACCCTCCCTAGTATTTCAACTCCTCCGTCATGCTTGTAAAAGGCCAACTGGTCTGCCTTTCGTCATTTGGGATTTGTAAGCCTATTTGTTTCCTTTACTAGGTAGCAGTGCTGCTCAGTGCACATTCAACATTTAACATTGACCGTTCCACAAGCGACTCGCGCCAGATTTCTTCTCGTTCGCAAAGTGAAGGATGAATTAGCAAAATCCTATAAAATTTGAACTTTTTCCCGTGCCGTCTGTGCGGTATCCACTAGTGGAACTTATCTATGGAGTGTATTTTATACTAAAGTAAGCGCTTAAATTTCCTTAAAAAATATCCCTTTGATCTACTGTAAAATACCACCACTGAAAATGATTCGAAATGACGAGCAACAAAAATTATATAAAAAGACCTAATTACTGTTAAATAAAACACGGGGAAAAACATTCTAATTTACCATCTACAAAATTCAGAATCAAGAAAGCATTTGACGAATACTCCCACATGTTCATGTCGATACATAAGGAAACACAAATACAGTTGCTTCCGTTTACCTTCGTTTCAAAACGAGTCCCGGCCGTTTTTGTTTTCATGGATAGTTTTTGCAGGTTAAAGTTGTTGGGACGTTTGCTTATCGAGCGCTGAGAACTGGTTTACGCCGATTTATATGCCTCCATATTGTAGTTTACACAGTGCCCTCGTACAGCACTTGTACCACAACTAAACGAAGGCTAAACTAAAAGAAACCCTGCAGTTTGACACGAACTGCAACTTGACAATTTGAGTGACTACCACTTCTTGTTTTGAAACTAAGGCAAATAAAGCAACTCGGCAAAAGGGCCATTGGATCAATGTCTAATTCGCTTACATATAAGAAATTTACGCATGTACCCAGGGAAAAAAAGTTCCTCAAAAATACTATTTTACAAAAGTGAATCGAGTTGAGCAGTCCCTATGCCACAGCTGCATTGTCAAATCGGTGATAGCGACCATCCTCAGTCTCATCGTCAGCGTCCTTTCTATACAGACCTGAAAAAAAGAAAGAAAGAAAGGAAAACCGCTTTCAGTTAATGAATAATGGGCCTCTGTGTTTAGCCCTTCTCTTAGTCAAACTGGGGAGCAAAAGAATAATTTTGGCTGTTCCTGACACAGAGACCGACTCACTGGCAATGACATTAAAGAAACATGTGCTTGCGAGCTTTTTGACCTCAAGCAATAGAATTGTTCATAAGTTGAGCTCGGAGTATGAAACATGTGTGCCACATTCAAAACCCAAGTGAAGAGGACTACTGAAGTCTACTAAAACTGACTAAAACAAATGTTTAATTTTCTTGTGGCACTGTAAAATGAAATAAAATGCAGTTACCATATTTCTTTCGGATTTCATCATGCTTCTTCTGTCTCTCTTCACGTCTGCAAACAGAAAAGGGGCAGTAATCATTACAATTTTTACAAATAAAAATTGTACATCAGAACCTCTAATATTAATTTTTCGTTTAAAAAAGAACAAAGGGGATTTCTGTTTGGGGAGGGGAGGGGAGGGGGGTTGGCATGGTGCTAGCATGGTGGTGTGTATCAATGAAAGTTTGTGGAAACAAGAACTGTAAGTTTTTCTCCACGATCCAGATACTCCGCTTACCTTTCATTATGCTTGATTTCTATCTCCTCCCGCTGACGACGCCATTTGGCCTCTTCTTTGCTTGGCCTAAAGAGATCCACACATATATTAAATAGTTTACAACAGCAGAAGCTCCAAACAGTGACACAACTGAACCAACACACAAAATTCAGTGTGATCATTAAGCAGAGGTGTATAGATCTATAAAAGGCAGCTGCCAGCTAATTCAGTTGCTGAAGGAGAGCTTATCACCAGCTAAGATTTGACTACAAAAAAGGGGGAAAAAATTGGCATAACTTTTATGGTACAAAAGCCCCAAAAGCTGGCTAGGTTTGTTAATAAGCGATCTCAGCTTTTTTCTTAACTACATGTACATTCCTGATGAAGAAATAACATTGATAACATTCTCATACCCTCTCCCGCTCCCTCTCTTCTTGCGACAACAGCAGCAGTAGATACAACATCCTAATGCTATGAGCAACACAACACCAGTCACAGGTAAGGCAATGAGAAGAATTTTGCCAGAGACTGCAAATCAAATCACAAAGCAAAAAATTTACCATTCCTTTCATAAATACCAGTCTCAGTAGGCTGGTGTGTTAAAAATGTTACATGTCAAGCAGTCCTGCTCAGAACTGAAAAGACCATGCTTGATACATTTCCAAACGCCTAGAAGAGATGTGAAAATATGGCACGTAGCAGTCAAGAGTATTTTACACTGTCTTGAGTGTGTGATATAAATATTCTCTATTGAAACTACAGAGAGAAACTAAAGAGAAAACAGAGTAAAATATGCTAATATGCTAATTAAGATCAGAAATCCAAACATTGTCAGGTCATGATTTCTTTTGTTTAAACCTGATGAATTATTAATTTATATAATTTGAGAAATTATTGTCAAACAACTATTGAACCTACTTTTAATATTACAGTCCTTATCAGATTGCCTTGCCCTATAAACACAGAGCAAATGCACCCAAGCAAAGTCAACACCCCACAGCCCTCTGGCCTGGAATAAATCAAAATGGCTGTGAGCCACTTAGATCATCTGTAAACGGGGCAATTTTGATACCACTGATACATGTAGAACTGAGTTGTTGTTTTTTTTTTATCCGTAGGTCATATGTCATTTAATAGTGGTGTAACGATTAATTGAATTCTTGATCAATCGCGATTATGACCGTTCGGTTCGATTCACGATTCTTTGATTCCACGTTTTGATTTTGATTCGATTTTTTGCATACCTTTCTCAGAGTGCCCTCAGTGAGTTATTATATTGTGAAATCAGAATCCAGAACTCTTTAAAATGTGCGTTTTTGATTGACAAGTAAAGACGTTTGCAGTTCGTGCGTCATTTTGTGTTGCGTGGTATTAAGGTTGCCCTTCTAACACCCCTTGAGAATTTCCAAGTAAGGCAAACTATGTGCGACATGCTCATTGTATCCTAAAATTGAGGGTTTCAGGTTGTAGGTTACTTACATTGTGTATCATGTTGTAAGAATTAAAAAACATTAATATTTTACATAATCGAATCGAAATAATCATAATCAAAAGGCAATAATCAAAATTGAATCGAATCGCAAGGAATATGAATCGTTACACTCCTATCATTTAATATATAGGCTACAGTGTCGTAACATAACTGGATAGTAAATGGAATTGGAAAGCAACGTAGGTACATTTGTATGCATTTGTATAACATTATGTTTGTACTACATCATTCAACAAATTGAGTAACAAATACACGTAGCAAACTTACCAATACACTGTTTATATTTCCAGTCCTGACCCTTGCAACTTTTATGAAATATGTCACTCTCACTAAAGGTCATACATTTTTTGTCCTTTTCACAAAACGCACACTGTGAACAAGAAATCAAAACAATTTATTACAACATTCAATATTACCTAGATTAATTAAGCAAACATATGATGCACAAGCAATGTGCATATTTTTTTATGTGCCGCTTTTGATTACGACGTTACCAAAATATGTGTACAACTTGGGGAACATTTTAATCTGAATTGAAACCCTGCCTGCTCCTTTATTCCAGAGATGTTCACTTTTTTGCCTCAATAATAAAAGAAGAAAGATGAAATTATAGACAGTTTAAACAAACCATGACAGCAATGGCAGCAAGAGTTCACGTCACCAAACAGAACGTTTAATGAGTGGAACAATTGCTGCCCACATGCAAAATTATAGATCTTTGACGAATGTACATTTTTTTGCCATCCTCTGCACAACAATGTGAAATGGCTAAGTTCTGTGTATTTTGGAGAATGTGAATGAAGGAGGCTAATTTTCCACATTTTTCATTTGAAATTGAATGTCGCTGTTACAAATTTAGCTTGAGCAAGTGCTGAGACCAATAGGTGCGCTGAACAGATCTAGACAATTGCAAAGTTCTCAGTTAAAATTGTCCTTGGGTCACCGTCATCATTGCTTAAGGTCTCTAATATCTATGGAACCTGAGCCAGCACTTTCCATAAAATTAAAATACATACATACAGGACTGAACATCCCTACCTTGTTTTGTGCTATTAACAAGTTCGAGAATCCAATATGAATTTTACATCAAAAAAGTTCTCAACATTGGAGCGTAAACACGATTTCAGCTCAATCTACAAATATGTATCTTTTTTTCTCCCCAAAAATTAGCCAAGCAAAGAACTTAAATTGTTAAGTGAGAGCTTTCATCAAAACGTCCACCAAAAAAGTATACAATGTAGAGAAAATTAGGGTACACTTCTACTGTAACTTAAAGCATACTTACCCCATCCTCATTAACACAATCTTTACAGGTCTTGTTAGTGTGCTTGTTGCATTTATCCTCTGTGGATGCAAAACAGATAGTTTATCTTTTTAGTTAGATAATTAACTTAATGAGACCTGTTGTGCCATTGTTATGGCAACTCTCTTGGCTCCAGTCTTTTCCTGTCCAAAACCAAATATTCCCAATCACAGCCCTTTTAAGTGGGACAATGTCCTGCTTGGAACACACATGGTGCCCATAATTATGTCTTAACTCTACACATTACATTGTTGTGAATGGATGATTCTTGGTTAATACAATAACTGGGAATTTTCAGTCTTAATTTAAACACGAAGGCACGCTACAAATTAGGGCATACTGTATTTTAAGCTCCTCCCCTAATTTTGAATTCACCCAAAAAATCAAGATGGCAGACAATGGAGAGAACAACAACAAACGCTTAGCACTTGTTATAATCATCAAAAGTGATAAAACTTAACCAGAAACAGTCACAAAATATCATCATACATGTAATTACTTTTCTGTAAGTTTTTTTTTTGTTTGGAGTACAATATCTCCTCGCTTTGTACAAAAAACTTTGGTTCTTGCGGTCATATTGAACCAAGCCAACTGGTAAGCTCCTGGATGAAAGATTCCTCCAATAAAATAGTAGTCTGTGAAGTACTGCTTGTTGTTAGTTAAAGATATTTTAATTTTATGGCAAGTACTGAGACAGCAAAGACACTTTAATTCAATTACAGCCTACCTTTCGCTTATTCAAATCTCTTGCCATTTTGAATTTGACCTGCGCAGGTCAACAGTGATTGACAAATGAGCCTTGTTCTTCCCAGGGAAGACTTCCTTATTTTGCCTGCCTTCATGTTTAAGCAGGACCAGTGATAAAACTGTTGGCATGGCAATGACACAATACATGTAGGTCTCATTTTGTTTCTTTTGTCATGTACATTTCTGGTGCCAAGTTTAAAGAATACTGTTCCAATATTTTTAGAGATACTTTTGATTCGGTGTTTTAGATTTTAGTGGAACAATTTATGACACCACCACTTTCCTCATTTGCATAAAACAAAACTGTAAATATATAATTATTAGATCTCTAAAACAAAACAAAAAAGATATTTCAAAACTTAAGAGAAGATGTCATTCTTTTTTTTTTTTATTTTGAAAAGCCTTTCAAATCTAGGCTGTAATAATTATTATTTTTACCTCGGAGTGCCAACCATCAAATCTGCACATTATGAATATTGATACTATGTGTACATGTACCTGTATGTACACATGGCATATAACTTTGGCTTAAGGTGATTCCCCAGTATTGCATTGCGCATCCCTACAGCACAAAATTTCACGCTTGATTAGTGTGTGCGCATTAAAAAATGGCAGATTTTTCTTTACGGCTGGACCTCACCATAGAGGTAAATTGTCATTTTCTTGCAAACGAGTATGGTGACCTATCATTTTTTTCTGCTGTTTTGAATTGAGTAAAAAACTTCTCTGTGTAAAATAAATATGGACCACTTCTCAGTGTAGAACAAAAAAACAATCGTTGGAAATGTGAATTTAACAAGCAATCGTGACTACAATCATGGTGCTATTATAAGGATTTATTGGGTACAAACATGGTGCTATTGCTCCTAAACAAACACGGGGACCCCTCATTTTTATTTCAAAATTTAAGTTCCTATAATATAAACAATCAATAGGTAAAGTTTCACAAAAATCTCAGTGCAGGTTCTATTTCAGTGGAATGACCTTAAAACTTTTTCAAGTCCATAACAGTATTTTACAGCTAGTATGTACATGTAAGCTGAGATTTAGCTGAAATTGAGTATGCAGTGTTTCCGCCAGACCGCACCATTGCAAGAATCCAGCATTGCAATCAGAGATGGTCCCCAGAAAAACAAAAAAGGGCCAATTTTGCCCTTTCCTTTTACAAGGCTGCAGGCTTAGTATTTTAAAAGCCATCCCAGGACTCCAAATTGCAACCGATACGGTCCCCAATGAAACTAACATTTCATCCTTGGCAATCAATAATTCTGGTTTGGTGGCGACTACATTTCTCTCTGTTGATGATCAACAACGGTTACTTTGTCACATATTATGTCCTTCTGGAAAACCATATGCCATTCTAAATTAAGGTCCAAAAAGTGATTAAGTGCTACTGAAATGATCTTCCCTATCCTGTTTTATCAACCCATTTATAGTTTCAAACATGTCTATATACAGTCGAACCTCCACTTATGGTCACCTCTCCACAACTGCCAAATTTTTTTGGTTTCGGGGGAAAGTCCATGGATACATTCACTCTTATATTTTACCTCTCTACAACAGAAACCTCTCCACAACGGCATCGGCCTCTAAAATGCATCCCAACTGCCAGATAACCTCGCAACAACAGCCAGTTAATCAATGACTGATGAACATTGTACACAAAACCCCATTATTTTTTTGTAAAAGGTCACCAGACTTGATCCATACCACACGTCATTGGTCTCTGTTTCTGTTTAGTTTCTGTTTTATTGATGCAATTTTATTGTTGTTACATACAGTTTATATGCTAAGTTACACCTCTACCTCCCTATATAAGTCACCTTTCTACATGTACAATGGCCACTTTCCTCCCTCCGCAAAGTAGCCGTTGTGGGGTGGTTTGACTGTATATCCAGTGTATGATAATGGCAAAATAATTATTATTCTTTTTGTTGCAAAATATACGTTTTGGTTGTCA
>NC_138149.1:8489900-8592400 GCF_964199315.1 Orbicella franksi
CAGCACGAAATAACTTGCCTTGGTTATCAGAATTCTGGCTGATAAAATCCGTGAAAAAAGCTGATTTTGCTTCTTTCAGCAAATGCGTAACATGGTTTTTGTGTCGTTTGAATAAAACGAGATCAGCGACAGACCTAGTAGTTCACCATCTCCTTTCGGCGCGCCTGCGTGCTCTCTTAGCCTCACGGATTTCCTCCGAGTACCAAGGTACTTGGGGTCTAACCGTGACAGTTTTGGTTTTTAGCGGCGCATGACGATCGAGTAATCCAGCAAGCGTGGTGTTATAACAGTCTATCAATTTCGCAGGCCCAGATGGTGGGTCCTGGCACAATCCTGAAGCAGACAAATCCTCCATAAATGCTGTTATGTCAATAGCCTTTGTTTTCCTAAAAGATGCCTTCTTTCTTGACAGTTGAGGTATCGAAATATTTATAGTGAAAAGTGCTAAACAGTGGTCAGAAAAATAGGTACCAGGTCGGACATCTTGTATAAGATTAGAATTCAAAGTTCTGGATATCAGCAAATCCAAAGTGTTCCCAGAGATATGAGAAGGAAAGTCAATATGCTGATGTAAACCCATCGATGACAGTAGGTCTAAAAAGTTAGCCGCGTCGTTGTCAGTCTTGATATTAACATGGATATTAAAATCACCAGCCAGCACAAGAGGCTCAGTTGTCATGACAACCGATTCTAGGAACTCAGCGAACATACCCACAGTACGCGGATGACTTGATGAATAGGGCGGCCTGTAGATGACAACTAGGCGGAGACGCGCAGAGCCGGACACAATAATCCACTCAGAGTACTCGATGGTATCACAAATACCCGCTCTAGCTTGTTTAACAACAAGCGAGTCCCGAGCAAAAATACCAGTGCCACCACCATTTCTGTCTGGGCGAGGATGATCAAATAGCCGATATCCTGGCGGTGTAGCAGCAATCCTAACAGCGGAATCAGCAGATTTCAACCAGGTTTCGGTAATAACAGCAATGTCGACTTTAGAATCACAAACATAGTCAAGAAAGTCAAGCCCTTTGTTCCTAATTGACTGACACAACACCTTATTAGCCGTGGTCTATTGTTGTAAACAATTGCCGGTGCAGTTAATGGAACTTGAACCAAATTTAAATAATTGCGCGACCGATCTTTTGGTTTCGTCTTTGTACTGTTTGTAGGTAAAGACTCGAGCTTATTCCCGTATTGTGGGCCAGGATTCGTAGGCACATCTGAGTAGATAGGTAATGGGTTGGTCATGTCCAGCCACTAGTAACGTTGTATGGCCATGCTTCGACCATTTTGAAAAACCCACACGAGATCTTCGGAATCCGTGCTTCGCCAAAGAGGCTCTTATGAGATGACCAAGTTGAATAACAACTTTTCGCTCAGAGCACGATGATGGAGGAGTCTAGTTTTCCATAAATGGCCGGGCAGTGATCTTAATGAGCTGTTGGTGCAGGTCAGAAAATATAAGATGACAAAATACTACAGTAAACGCCACAAAGACTGGAGACCCGAAGCTCCTAGCAGCCGCCATCTTGTATAGGTGGTATAGTTTATCCAAGTTTGGTTATTATATAAAAATTAATAATTTACGTTCTTTTCTTATTCATAAGTCGAGACTATGTCACGGTATACATTACCCTGAGTGCTTTCCCTTGAATCCTCTCAAGTTTACGAATTTCAGACGCCTTCAAATGCCATACAACTGACCTGTTACCGGTTACCTATCCTCCTCGTGCCTCGTGGCGCATAAGACCTTTACAGAGGTCCTCTACTTTTCTCGGTCTGCTGCGACCGTTCTCGTTTCTTTCTACTTGATGAACTCCACCCTGCCTCTTTCCGTTCCTTTTCTACTGTTCGTCTCCATGTTGTCTTAGGCCTTCTCCTTCTCCTTTTCCTTGTGGCGCCCAGCTTATTGCGTCATACAAGTGAGCAGTAGGTTGATCCGTCTTTTCATGGACTGTGACAGACCACCCACTGACGAGTCAATTACTCTGATGAACACTTTGTCAGAAAAGTTGTCCGAAACAGGCCAGCATTTCTCGGAAATGAAAGGGTTAAAGACGTATACCGAGAAATCAGGGTTTTTCTAAATTTGTTTCTTTGGATTTTGCTTTCTTTATGTGAAAATAATGAGGCTTGTTTGATTTAAAATCTCTCTGACAAAACCAACTTGTAAAAAGCGATTCCAAAAGGTTCTGGGCATATAAAAATGGGACGCCGGGCTAATTTTGTTGTAGAAACTTCGCCACTGGACGCTTTGTTGTCATTTTAACACTTGAGCAGTTCGTGCTCCAATTTGGTTACAAAAAAGAAAATTAAAAATAGGGTGTGCTAGGAACCAATCAGATTGAAAGATTTTTGTATAGTTATGATTAACAATGGATTATTGACCGCGAGATCAAAGCCACACGAACACAGACTACACGGAACTGCATGTTAATTAGCATTTGCATTTACATCGAGATATTTGTTATTCCAGCGATTTATCGCTCTTGATCGACGCAGTACAAGGACCGCTGGGACTCGCAACAACGCATACCTCAGAAGAAGGCGTAGTTTCCTATCTCGGAAGTGACAGGGTCACATGAAAGCCGGCAATTTTCGAGACTTTCCGAATTTAGTATTAGTTTAGTTTCATCAGATATTAGACCCTTTAAAGAAAGCTTTAGCAGGGTTGCTAAAGTGATAAGTGACATTAAAATGCCGGCCCAAGGAGGCGGTCGACTACTGAGGCAGTCAGTGTAAAACGCAGACTGCGGACTGCAGACTGCAGGTCCTGCAGACAGGTGGTAAAATGCAGACTGAGTGTAAAATGTAGACTGAGGGTAAAATGCAGACTGCAGACTACAGATTCTCTAATTATACATCGTGTTATTCCGTTATCTAGAGCCAACCGTAAACAGGGTCATTCAGGCTAATCGTAGTGAAATTCTGCTTTCCGGTTAGCCTGAATATCCCTCAGGTTACTGCCCGAGTCTGAGTTACTGGTCTGCAGTCTTCATTTAACCCCCAGCCTGCAGTCTGCAGACTGGTCGAGTAATTCAAAGGACTTATCAGTAAGGTTTTGCCAATTTAACCGTCAATTCTTGCTTTAACTGGAGTATTAATCATTAATTTCAATGCTCGTGTTTTCGCAAAACTCGATGACTGATGTTTCTGTGACTTTGTGGCCGTCATATTGGTGACCCTCCGAGGAAAACCAACATGGCATCTCCAGTAAACGAAGCTCTGTAAATTTGGTTGAAATATTTCTCCGAGTAACACAGGTATGAAAGACCGAATACAGAACTAACCATTGGCGAAGCCGTCTATCAATGCTTGTCACAAACCACGTGTAAAATCGTTGAGCCTGGCTGCTAAGCGGCGTGATTCCAGCGTGATCGTCCTGAAACGGAAGTAAAATGTTCGTTTTCCGAGAAACAGTTAAGGATCACGTGACATATCGGGTTGCTTGCATTTCTCGGAAAGGGTTTTCCTAATACTAAGAAGACATTCCTTCTTCGCGTTTTGCCTAGTACAGCAGTTTTGCGAGGGGAAGAACGGTTTTCATGGAAAATAAATGCAGGTAAACAAGAAATAATGTTAGAGTCAATGAGCCAGTGAAGTGGACAAGAGTGTATTTAAAAGATTGAATACAAGTGAGAACCTTAATTCGTGAAAAATCACCTCGAAGATGTGGAAGTTAAGGCTCTTTAGGTTCTTTATGTAAACATCGCGTTTTCAGTGCAGTGCTGTTTTCAACACGAAAAAGACGTCGAGAACACTTCTAATTATGCTCTCATTGTTTTATCTCGAAAGTTTCAAGACCCTCTGAAGTAGTTTAAGGTACCATTACCTGAAGGGTTCTGCAAAAATTATACCCAAAGGTACTCTGCAATTAAAGATGCTCTGCTCGCATGGTTACCCAAAAGGCAGATGTTTCAACAAATACAAAGTTTCAGTCTAGATTATTTATTGTTAAATAGAACCAAAGCAAGATAAAGTCACAGCCTAAGCTTAAACAAGCCTGTATTTTTTTCCAAAGCAAAATTTAACGCAGTTTCAATCGATAAAGGATGGTGATTGTGCCTTTTATATTAAGTACAAAGTTCAATTCTTACACCAAATCTTTATGTTAACATTGAAACGCTGGAGTGTTTCTCGTTACGATCGTTTTCAGAGAACCAAATGTAGTGTTGGTCAGATAAACATGAACGTTTGTAACATTCAATGTTGATATTTTTCTTGCAGATGAACTTCAGAAGTGGCTTACGCTAGTTCCTAGGCGAGAATGGGTGAGTGACAATAGTCTAGTTTGGAATTACACAAATCTCTAAGGTCCGCCTCATTCTTACTCATAGCTACAGATATTGTAGGGTGAGACATGGTCATCGAGCAGCGACGCTAGGAAACTAAATTTTGTATTGTACGATGTCTACTGTGTTTTTTTTCGAGAAGTACAAAGTATTAATACTGATCGCTTTTCGGTGGCCACTGTTTGGTTGTTAAAATTATTTTTCACTAGATATGTCAGCTTAACTCGTTGTTTTCAGTTGTGCGTTTGTGTGCGTGTGAACCTGAGTAAATGAAGTAAAATTTGTAATGTTAATATTGTAATCCCCCTTGATAAGCCTAGGTGCTTTTGGAGAAATAAATGAGAAATATGTTAAAAAAGATAGAATACTGTAGTTAGTTTGTATTTCACCGTCCGTCTTGGTGTTCATTCTAGTTGCCAAATTGAGAGGAGAGTCACAAAAGTAAGGATTTATGAGCTAAATTTAAGAAATGACACTGGATTGGAGATTGCAGTCAAGTAGGAGAAGGGGAAAGAGAGGGAACAAGTTTGCTTTTTGTTACTTTATTTTATTTATTTTTATTTTTTCTTAAACGAGTTTCAAAATACAATGCATGAATAAAACTACTTTAAACACCAATACACCTAGCCCCCTCCCTCTCTGCCTCCCCCCTACCTACTTTACCTACTTTACCTACCTTTCTGCCTGCCTGCCTGCCTGCTTCCCTGCCTGCTTATCTAACTATACTGCTTTGCTCAACCTGGCTGCCTGATTTTCAATCTTCCTATCTACCTAGCTATCTGTCTGCTTGCATACCCACCTGTCTGCCTCCACACCACCATATCATAAGTAACCTGTTAACCTGCCTGACAGACCACCCACAATTACCTACCTTACCTAGCTATTAACCATGCTACCTCTACCTTGCTACCAACCCACCATTTTAACCTAATTTACAACATACTGGTCTGTCTGTCTGCCTACCTACCAGCCTTTTTCTTTCTGTCATTGTTTGCTTTCTGCTTTGTTACTCTACCCAACTACCCCCTATTCACATTAACCCAGCACCTACCTATCCACCTTTCTACCTACCTAACTGCCTGCCAGCCATCCTCCTGACTACCTGTCAACTACATAACTGCTTGCCTGCCTCAATCCCCCTCCTGTCCTCCCTTCCTCCCTTCCTCCCTTCCCCTCTTTCTCCCTTCCACCCTTCCTCCCCCTTTCTCCATTCTTTTATTCCACTCTTTCCCCTTTCCTGCTTCCTCCTTTCCCCCTTTCTTCCTTCCCTCCTTTCCCCTTTTTCTTTCTTTCCCCCTTCCTTCCCCCCTCCTGTCCTCCCTTACTCCATTCCTCCTGTCCTCCCTGCCTCCCTTCCTCCCTTCCTCCCCCTTCCTCATCTTTCTCCCTTCTCCCTTCCTTTATTCCACTCTTTCTCCCATACTTCTTTCCCCATTTCTTCTTTCCTTCCTCCCTCCCCCCTCCCGTCCTCCCTTCCTCCTGTCCTCCCTACCTCCCTCCCTTCCTCCCCCTTCCTCATCTTTCTCCCTTCTCCCTTCCTTTATTCCACTCTTTCTCCCATACTTCTTTCCCCATTTCTTCTTTCCTTCCTCCCTCCCCCCTCCCGTCCTCCCTTCCTCCTGTCCTCCCTGCCTCCCTCCCTTCCTCCCCCTTCCTCATCTTTCTCCCTTCTCCCTTCCTTTATTCCACTCTTTCTCCCATACTTCTTTCCCCATTTCTTCTTTCCTTCCTCCCTCCCCCCTCCCTTCCTCCCTTCCTCCTGTCCTCCCTTTCTCCCTTTCTTTCTTCCTCCCTTCCACTCTTCCTCCTTTTTTCCTTTCCTCCCTTTCTCCTTCGCTCCCTTCCTCCTTTTCTCCTTTCCTCCTTTCCCCCCTCCTCCCTTCTTTTTTCCTCCCTTCCTCCCCCTTCCTCACCTTTCTCCCTTTCTTTCTTCCTCCCTTCCACTCCTCCTCCTTTTTTTCGTTTCCTCCCTTTCGCCCTCGCTCCCTTCCTCCTTTCATCGTTTCCTCCTTCCCCCCTCCTCCCTTCTTTCTTTCCTCCCTTCCTCCCCCTTCCTCATCTTTCTCCCTTCTCCCTTCCTTTATTCCACTCTTTCTCCCATACTTCTTTCCCCATTTCTTCTTTCCTTCCTCCTTCCTCCCCCCTCCCTTCCTCCCTTCCTCCTGTCCTCCCTTTCTCCCTTTCTTTCTTCCTCCCTTCCACTCTTCCTCCTTTTTTCCTTTCCTCCCTTTCTCCTTCGCTCCCTTCCTCCTTTTCTCCTTTCCTCCTTTCCCCCCTCCTCCCTTCTTTTTTTTTTCCCTTCCTCCCCCTTCCTCACCTTTCTCCCTTTCTTTCTTCCTCCCTTCCACTCCTCCTCCTTTTTTTCGTTTCCTCCCTTTCTCCCTCGCTCCCTTCATCCTTTCATCATTTCCTCCTTTCCCCCCTCCTCCCTTCTTTCTTTCCTCCCTTCCTCCCCCTTCCTCATCTTTCTCCCTTCTCCCTTCCTTTATTCCACTCTTTCTCCCATACTTCTTTCCCCATTTCTTCTTTCCTTCCTTCCTCCCCCCTCCCTTCCTCCCTTCCTCCTGTCCTCCCTTTCTCCCTTTCTTTCTTCCTCCCTTCCACTCTTCCTCCTTTTTTCCTTTCCTCCCTTTCTCCTTCGCTCCCTTCCTCCTTTCCTCCTTTCCCCCCTCCTCCCTTCTTTTTTCCTCCCTTCCTCCCCCTTCCTCACCTTTCTCCCTTTCTTTCTTCCTCCCTTCCACTCCTCCTTTTTTTTGTTTCCTCCCTTTCGCCCTCGCTCCCTTCCTCCTTTCATCGTTTCCTCCTTTCCCCCCTCCTCCCTTCTTTCTTTCCTCCCTTCCTCCCCCTTCCTCACCTTTCTCCCTTTCCCCCTTCCTTTATTCCACTCTTTCTCCGTTACTCCTTTCCCCATTTCTTCCTTCCCTCCTTCCTCCCCCTCTCATCCTCCCTTCCTCCCTTCCTCTGTTCCTCCATTCTTTCCTCCCTCCCTTCATTCTTCTTCTCCACCCTTCCTCCCGCTTTCTCCCTTCCTTTATTCCACTCTTTCCCCCTCCTCCTTCCTCCTTTCCCTCTTTCTTCCTTCTCTCCTTTCTTCCCTCCTCCCTTCCTCCCTCTCTCCCCTCCTCCCTCTCTCTCTTCCTCCTTTCCTCCCTTCCTCCCTTCTATCATTCCACTTGTCCCTCTTTTGCCCTTTTTCCCTTCCTCCCTCTTCTCTTCTAACCTTCCTCCCCCTTTCTCATTTTGTCCCTTCCTCCATCCCTCCCTTCCACCCTTCCTCTCCTTCTCTTCCTCATTGCTATCGTCCTTTCCTTCTTCATTTTTCTTTCCTTTCTACCTACCCAGAAACAGCCATTTACAGATAGTTCAATCAGCTCTGTGGGCACTTGAATAGGAGATTGTCTGATAATTTTTTTTACTAACTAACAGCGGACAATGATGACGATGGCTTCAACTTGATTCAGCCATCACTCATCCAACAGTTGAGGACCATCCTAGATCAGTATCCTGACGATGGACAGATACTGAAGGTAAGGATGGTGACAATAGGCATCTATAGTCTGCAGCACTGGTTCATTCGCAAAGAAACTGGGTGCTTAGTCTCTCTACTAAAATTAAGAAGAACAAAACGCTGAGTTTGGGAACAGAAATTGCATTGCCAAAAAGAATACCTTTCTAAATACGATGATTTCAGGGGCTCCTGAAGTCTACTGTTATTTGGAAGGAGATCAAAGAAGGCATGAATTTAACGTGATGTGTTAAGGGTTATGTAAAGGGTTTTAACTGAAACCAGTCCCTTAAAACTGAAGAATGTCGCTTACAGTTTTTAGACAATCAATACTCATTGCCGAATCCAGTAATAACATCTTTAAAAGTTGTAAACATTGGAAAAGTGTTCAAGGTTCTAGAATTCTGAAATATGTGTGAACAATTACAGGCTAGCTTATTTCTTTATCTAATTCTTACTGATCGATGCCAGAATAACTCGGTCGTTATTTCTTTGGTCTCAAAAAGAAAAAAAGAAAAACAAACCAGAACACTTCACAGAACACTATAGAGCAGTTTATTTCTACTACTGTAAACAACTAAAAGAATTTACAAGATTATAATTATAAATATATAAATAAACAGTACAGTACATACAGTAGTGGGACACCCAAAATAACTAAAAAGCTAAACTAGTTGGGTGACCGTAATTATAATAATTAAAAATGTAAGAGTCAGGAAAGAGACACAACAAATACATTACAAACTTGGCACAAGATTAAATATGCAAAACAAAACAAAATTAATAGATGTAAACCATCAAAATATCAGTAAAGATCAATAGAGACTAATGAAATGCGAAGTTAGTTCTTTTTTAAATTGATTAGAAGTACAACACTTGAATCTTTCATCTTTCATCTGTCATCAATATGTAATGTTTTAGTTTGGGTTGAGTCTGTCAGGGATTTCAATGGAGTGTGGAGAATGAGGAATGAGCAGAAGAAGAGAGCCGCCATAGAAATTTAGTCAGTTAATGAACGTTTAGGAGTTTTTTGATCGCTTGAGAGTTTTAGCGGAGCTCCGGCGGCCCGAAGGGCCGCCAAGCGGAGCCCCATACTCATATAGGAAAGAAAAGGAAACCCACGAGTTGATTTTCTCATGGTTATCATGGCTAGCGGCATTGCTCGTGGGCGCGTACGCACGACCACGACGACGGCGGCCGCGGAGTTGCCCAACATAGCGGCCATACTCCAAATAATAGGTTGACAGAGACATGCAGCCTTGGTTTACCGTGTACTTCGTTGATATTGGACATCCATGTTATGATCAACTGACACCTGTCAAAACAAGGTATCCACTGTCCAGTATCACGTGACCATATCGCGGGCTCACGCTTACAGCTCCTCGACGTCACGTGTTTTCTTGAAGTTGACCGCTGACCAAGCGCCGGTTATCGATTGGATCGCGGGCTCATATTGGGTTAGCTTGTTGGAACCAGGGCAGGATTGCTCGGAAGCCGGTTTATGCTAACCCAGGATTAAAAGTTGATCGAATTATAACTTTTTCTTCCATACAAATGTTTTTTGCTGTTTTGTTTTGTGTATATGGTGATTATTAAAACTCAAAACAGAAGGCCAAACAATATACAGTAACCTCACCGCAAAGTTCCAAAACTCAAATCAAAATTCTACCTTTTTCTGAGTTAGCTTAATCGGGCTTTGAACAACCCGGTCCAGGAGCTACGCTTTTAGGCTGGCCTAAATCTATATATTATTTTTTCATAAAGTTTTTGTCATAACATGTATTCCTTATATTAGGAACTTATTCAAAATGCCGAAGATGCACGTGCAGGTACAGTGAAATTCCTTCATGACAAGCACAGCTATGGAATAGAGAAACTTCACAGTGAAGGCCTCGCCCAATTCCAGGTACGACTTTTTCTTATAGCGGGAACAAAAGACTCAACGTTTCCCTTATCAGTTCTTCAATAATCTGGATGTGTCTTTGCGCTTCTGAAGACAGAAAAAAGAAGGAAAGAAGGCTTTTCAGTTGTTCTTTTTAATTATATCTAATTTATATTTGTGTCTCCAATTATTTGTAATTTAACAGGGTCCTGCACTTTATGCATACAATAACGCACAGTTTACTAACGAAGACTGGAAGGGCATACGAATGCTATGTGATAGTATCAAAGTGAAAGATCCTATGAAAGTGGGTCGTTTTGGTCTTGGATTTAAGTCTGTATTTCATGTCACAGGTGAGTCTCCTTTTGTGTAAGTTTTAGTACTCTTATGGCTAAATTCTGTCGTGGCTGCTTTCACCATTGACTCACATTGTTGCAAAGATTTTGTTCCTAAAGTGATCGACAACAACCTTGGAAGGTATCTGGAAATGTGAAATTTTTCTGCGAGATATCATTAAATCGCCATCGGGCGTGCACCACCAGTGCCAGTTGTATACCAAACAAAATTTACGTCTGAGTTAACACGCGATTAAACTAGCAGAAAACTCTGAAAGAAGACAACCACTTTTTTCAGAGCATTGTTCGCGACGTTCTGTCTTTGACATCTGCCGTTTAGTTTCTTTGTTAACTGAATAAATGCAACCCAAAAATCGAGGAAACTCAGGTAGGTTCATTGGACTTCGTTGTACCTTCGCATGGACGTTCGAGGGATCGAAAAGAGTTTCCATGTGTACATTACGTCATATGAACAGGAGATGGCCAATCTCTTTTATTATTCTCAGATTAAGGCGAGAAATGTAACGTTATGCATTTGCATAGGTTCATACCCTTTAAAGAGCAACGCACACTTTTTGCCAAATTGTCCCGACAAGCTGAAATTATTATTTTTTTCACCACGTGAAATTTTTTTGGACAAATTTTCTTTCTGTTGATCTCAGATCTCCCGAGCATCTTCAGTGGCTCACAGATTGGAGTGATCGATCCGCACGAGGAGTACTTTGGCGACGGGAAGGACCGACGAACTGGACACCGATGGCGATTGAAGGAAGACCGTGCAGTGATGGACAGCATACCGGACCAGTTCCTACCGTACAAAGGAATCTTCGACTGTACAGATGATGCGTTCTCCGAGGGAACTTATAATGGAACGTTGTTCCGTTTTCCTCTGCGGACAGCACCGTCCAAGCTGTCACAGACGCTTTACTCCGTCGAAAAGGTGCGCACATTGTTTCAGAGTTTTACGGCTGATGCCCACTTGGTCCTCCTTTTTCTCCAGTATCTCGAATCGATAGAGCTCTACGTCCGAGGCGTGGCGGACAATGAAGCCAGAAGAACGTTTCAAGTCAGAATCACAGATGACAGCCTCCCGCTGGTTCGCAGAAAGAGGGAAGAATTTCGCAACCAGATCACGACCGGTAAGCTTATGCCAGAGCCTGTCAAGGTGACATATCCAGTCACGATCGAGACGGTTGCTTATGACCAAGGTATGATAAGCGACACACATCAGCATTCTTTTCTTGTTACAAATTATTTTTGTGGCGGAAGCGTCTCGTCAGAATTTGAAACCCTGGCCAAGGATAAAGATCTCAGCTATCTACCTTTAGTTGGTGTGGCCATGCCGATACCAGAACCCTTCGAAAACCAGACGCCTGATATTAAAGGGCACGTGTTTTGTTTCCTCCCACTGCCGGTGCAAAAGACGAGCATGACAGGTTTACCAGTACACATCAATGGATTCTTTGCTTTGAGCCAGAACAGACGTTATATTAAGACTCCGAATGCTGAGCAAGAGGATTTGGCTCAAAAGGAAGGGCGGCAGCTGACTGACAAATCCCTGTTATGGAACCAGTGTCTTCTGGAAGAGGCCATCCCAAGAGCGTATGCTACGATGCTGATGGAGGCTATTAAAGAGAAGAGTTATAATATCCAACCAGATGCGATTTACAAGTAAGACTAAACTGTTTAAGTTGTACTTGTCGTGAGTGTCTCAAGCTTTGGTCAAACGTTTGGCTGCCAATCCGTATCCAGGCACGTTCCAAAACACTTTTGCCCCATCATTTCCTCCTTTTTTGAGGTTTTGCAACTTGTGTAATACGCTGAATGATTTTTCCGATATGCGGTAATAGTGTTTGGGACAAGCACTTAATAATTTTCTTCTCTTTGTTAAGGTAATTGAATTTGCGCGTGCTGGTTTATTCCAACGACTCTTTAAGATACAGATCACGAGGTTAACAACCAAAACAAAACCCGCACCCAATACCAGCTTAAAAACGCAGAGCTGGGAAAGAATAGTGCACGCTGATTGGAAAATTCGTGCGGGCTGTGTCATTGACAATAGAACGATTTTTTTCTTCTTTTTTTCTAATTGAATTACTTTATTGTATTTCTTTACACCTAGAGCGTGGCCAAATATGAACGTCATTGATCAAAAGTGGAAAAGAGTGCAGAATCCTTTGTTGGAGTTGCTGTGTAATGAAAGAGTCGTTTATTCTCCTGCCCACGGAGGTAAATGGTTGAACGTGGAAGACGCGACGTTTGACAAACTTCCAGAGAACGATCCTAAAGAGTTGCTTGTGCGAGTTTTTCTTGTAGCGAATCAGAACGTCGCCACTTTGCCGGATCACGTTTTGAGAGCCTTGGGTTTGTACGCAAACTTAAGAACCGAGATAACGCCCTCAATAACGCGGAGAGTGTTCAGAGAAACGCCTTCTTGCTACAGAAGCCTCAGTCGGTTAGAGAAGATTCAGCTTCTAAAATTTGTGCTCAAAGATGAGCAGTTTTCAGACCTCCTCGGATTAGAGCTGTTGCCCGTTACCAATGGAAGCTTCATTTCGTTTTCTAACACCGATCAAGCTATTTACATCTGCTCGCCAGAGCATCCACGTGAACTTCTTCCTGGCCTGCAGGATCGATTTCTGGATCAAGACATTGACGATAGCCTCTTCCAAAGCTTGCAAGCAGTTTCCAATCAAGGTACAGATATGATCCGTGTTAATTCTACTACATCTTGGAATTACACTCAATATCTAAAGTAAGTTTCTTTCATTCATGAAAATGGTGGAATTTTGAGGTAAGGGCAACGACTTCATCGGGCCAAGGGGTCCATTTCACCAAAGTTTTTCCGAGTTTCAGTAGCACGAACCGACTGTAGGAGTATTTTTACTTCCTTCTGGATAGGACGATAGAATTTCTTCTTCCCACTGCATCGCAGGGTTACCCCCCCCCCCCCCATTATTATTTTGTGGAAAGTGTACAGTACCACAAGAGTAAAAGGGGATTACAACTGATCAGAGTAGGAAAACCCGATCAAATTATATTGTTATTTTGCTGAAATTTTGAATCTTCTATTAACGGGTGTGATTTAAAAGGAATCAATATTAAAACACACGATATCATTCTAGACACTTCCTAAAATTCTTCGCTATTTAAGTTTTCTTGAACAGCTTAAAGAAAACCATACCTTTTATTTCCGAACCGAAAAGGGCCTTTTACAGAGACTACGTAACTAAATAGTTAAACTGTTACAAGATTCTCGTTCCATTTTTCACAGGATGCACTCAGTTACGCCACCTTTGTAAAAACGATGTAGCCAACCTTCTCTCAAAATCACTGCCACCTGAGTGGTCAGCGGGGGACAAAGTACCGTGGAATCCTGGAATCGGAAACCATCCCCGTAAAGAATGGCTTACTCTTGTGTGGGACTATCTCGGAAAAAACTTTCCTACCATTGACGAGCTTAAAAGGCTTCGAAACCTTCCGTTGCTCCCACTCGACATGTCACAAGTGTCGGTCACCTTAGCAAGACTTACGCAGCCATCTAGGATAGTTGTAAAAAGCCTTCACGGAGATCATCTTGATGAGAACGTCACTGGCGTTTTGAAAGTGCTTGGTCTGACTGTAATGCAGGAGTACCCGGAATGTTTACGCCTCCATCCTGCGCTAGCGAATGCCTTTGTCCATCCACCATCAGTTAAAGGTGTCTTACGAGCTCTGGCGGCATCCCTCCCCGAGATGGCGACTGGAATGCATAAAGTAACAGACCACGGCAAACGCTCCTTGAGAAGGTTCATTGCCAAAGCCTCTTGGCTAGAACCGGAAGAGAAGCAGGTTCTCTATAGCTTTCCTTTGTTTGAGACTCTATTCAAGACTTTTGTGTCGAAGGAAAACGGTCTTCGTGCCGCCCCTGAAGAGTCGTTTCCGGTGGCTCCCCGGAGGGATCTCATTGACATCAAAGAAGACGCTTCCAAGCGATTGGTAGTGCTAATGGACATCGGAATACTCGCATCGCATGAATTTTTCATCGAGGAGGTATTTCCAGGTGTGGAAGAAGGCTTTTATTCTGCTGAAGAGATCGACAGACTTATGGTCTTTGTGCTGGAGCACTATCAAGTCTACGCTGGTGCCGACTGGAGATTTAAAGAGAAGTTAAAATCTTTGCCGTTTGTCTCAATCAAAAGTAGACGAGTAAAGCCTATGCAGATATTCGATCCCAGGAAGGACTTGTTGAGGCGTATTTTCGCCGAGGAAGACGTTTTTCCTACGGGAGAACAATACAACGACCCTGCAGCCCTAGTGATTTTGGAAACTCTAGGAATGAAAGGCGAAGGTGATATCACTGGGCAAGACCTCTACCAAAGTGCCAAAGCGGTCAGCAACATTTCAAGCCTTTCAACAGCGGAAAGAAAATCAGAAGCGATCATGCAATACATAACACAGAATCCTTCTAAGCTTCAAGAGAACACTTGTGGAACGTCATTGGGATTTCTGCTTCAAGACATTTCATGGGTATCCAGGGTTAGAGGAAAACCCAGCGATTATCCGCGAAGACTTACGTTTTGGGGAGAAACGTACAGCGAATCACATTTCCAGAAGCCGTCAGAAGTGAAGAGCGATCAACTGGCAAATCTCATCGGATCTGTAAAACCAGTGGTTAAAACAGAGTCACCTTATCAGGTAGCCAATTTCTTTTCCTGGAATACGAAGCCAACTGTAGTCGACGTCGTGCAGCATCTCAGAAACGTGATCAGTTCCTACAACACAGATGAAAAGCCGCGTTATATCATGATAATCAAGGAAATATATCAGTGTCTAAGTCATGCAGATCAGGCTAACGTAAAGGTGGCATTGAGTGGCCTTGAAAGTCTGGCCTGGGTTTGGAATGGGGACGGATTTTCCTCTCCTGATCTGATGTTATCCAAGAAACCGCCTATTGATCTGTCACCATACGTCCGCTCCCTTCCTTCAGAAGTGGAACATTTCTCTGCATTTTTGTCTAGTTTTGGCTTGCAAGAACAGTGTGATGACGCATTCCTACTTCAGGTTCTGCATTTAATAAAACAGAAGTATGACAATGGCACACAATTTTCCACATCAGAAGTGAAGAAAGACCTCCAATTATCGGTAGATATTCTGAATGAAGTTAAGCCAAACGTTGGAGAACAGTTGCCTTCTGCACTTCAAGAAAAGGTTCTAATTCCAACACATGTGGAAGGAGATACCTATCTCAAGCTTGCACCCGTTGAAGATTGCATGTACTGTGAACGTGAGTGGTTGGAAAGAAGCAACCACGATGAGGGGATGGATTATATGTATGTACATCCAAACATCCCGAACAGCACAGCTGAACTATTGCTTGTACCAACGCTCCGGAATCGAATGCTAGAGCCAGACGAACTTGAAATAGGAGAAGAATTTGGGCAAGAAGAAAAACTAACTCGCAGACTTGGTAGACTTTTGGAAGATTACACCGATGGATTCGCGGTACCAAAAGAACTTGTACAAAACGCTGACGATGCCGGTGCGACAGAAATCAGATTTCTTTATGATGAGAGAACAAACGAGGATGCCATGACCTGCCTGATTGACGAAGGAATGATACACTGCCAGGGTCCTGCACTGTGGGTGTACAACGATGCCGAATTTCGGGACGAAGATTTTACAAACATTACAAAACTGAACGGTGCTACAAAAGAATCCGACACTGAGAAAATTGGAAAGTTTGGACTCGGCTTCAATGCAGTTTACAACCTGACGGATGTTCCAATGTTCGTAAGTAGAAATTATTTTGTGATTTTTGACCCCAACACTTTCTATCTGGGGAAAGCAATCAGGAACAAGAACAAACCTGGAATGAAGATAGACATCAACAAGAACACAAGGAGGTTGAGGAATTTTAGCAATCAGTTCAAACCCTTCAATGGCATATTTAACTGTGACCTTCGTCTGGAAAAAGAGGACAACTCTTTTCACGGAACACTTTTTCGCTTTCCTTTACGAACCAAAGAGCAAGCTATACAAAGTGAAATTAAGCAACTTCATTACGACAACAAACAAGTGGAGCAACTCTTAGGGCTCTTTACTCATGGCGCTAAAACCTTGCTGCTCTTTACGCAAAATGTCCGCCGCATACAAGTGTTTCATTTACCGAGAGGATCAGCTAGTTCTGAACAACCCACACTGTTGTTTGAGGTCAGCAAATCAATGTATCAAGACGGAATCTTAAGAGAATTGTCTGCCCCAGTCACTCTTTCACCAGCCGTTAGGAGCCTTAGCAACGAAGAACAGAAGTTTCTTCAACAGTGCAACTTTCTGCGAGCATCATCTGAGATTGCCAAGCAAACAGGAGATTTCCCCAGCTCTAATGCTGATTTGCTGAGCTCGGCACTTCTGTTTACCATCAACAGCACCGTTACAGATCGCGGACGATTGCTACTTGAGAACAATGGCCACCTGCAGGATGAATCTGAAGTTTGGCTTGTCACGTCTTCTATTGGCAAGGGGGAAGCAATGGAATTTGCCAAATGCGACAAAAGTCTTCTTCCATCAGCTGGAGTAGCTGCTCAGATGATGCCGGACGACCATAGAAAGCTTCTGCCAGTACCGGTTGTCGAACAAATACCAGCAAAAGCGCCGCATCATAAGGGGAAGTTATTCTGCTTTCTTCCGCTTCCTATCTACAGTGGTTTCCCAGTGCACGTAAATGGAGCATTTGCAGTAGCCGCCAGCAGACGAAGCTTGAAGGAGAAAACATCTGATGACAAAAGCTGCATTGGAGTAGAGTGGAACAATATTCTCATGCAAGACTCCATCTGTGCAGCATATCTAGATCTCCTGGAGGACGTGAAGAAGTTTGCTACAGACAAATACGAGTTCCACTCACTATGGCCAAAATCTTGTCAAGTACAACAAAACTGTCAGCCGCTCGCACGTTCATTCTACCAAAATCTCGCTAGTGGAAGCTGCTCTCTTTTTTCAGATGGAAACAGATGGGTAGACATTACGCAAGTTGTCTTTCTGGAACCAACCTTTCGCCAGGACTCACAAGTAGGAGAAATATCCTTTGAGGTCTTTCAGTTGCTGAATGAGAGGAATAAAGTCATCATTGATCTACCAGCAGATGTGTATGAGTCTTTTCTAGAATATGATCTCGCAGCGGCAATACAGAATAAAAGCTACGACAAGCGAAGGTTCTTCCGTGAGCTGTTCTTTCCGAACATCGCCTTGGTACCAAGCCACCAGAGGGACAAGTTGGTCTTGTACGTTCTTGACTTGTGCGCTCAAGACGAGAAAAACGACGGAGGCTTCGACTATCTCATTAAATCACATGCTTGTATTCCAGCTTCACCGGATGGTCAAATGCTGAAGTGTCCATGCCAACTGATTAATCCAGAAAAAACTGCCGCCTCTCTGTTTAGCCCGGAGGACCAAAGGTTTCCATTTGGCGCAGAAGCAACCTTCTTAAGCAGTCTACGGCTTGCCAAACTTGAAAAGCTTGGGATGTTGACGGATGATCTTCCATGGCCCGAGGTTGCAGAAAGAGCAGAGAGTATAAGCGTTTTAAACAGAACTAGTGAAGAAGCAGCTCAAAAGCGCATAACGGCGTTGGTGTATTACCTGCAATGGAAGCTGGGACACAAAGATGGAAATTGTATTTCCGATGATGTCAGTAACAGGTTCTTGCACGCAGTATTTCTTCCAGTACTTCAGAAACCAGAGAAGTTTCCTCTTGTCTGGAGAGGGGATGAAGTACGAACTGGGAACGAGAGAAAATTGCTGTCACCCAAGGAATTATTTTTAGAGCACGAAAAGTACTTAATCTGCTGCACCGAGCCAATAGTAGATCAACATATGCCAACAGTTGTTCAAACATTTCTGCATTTAAACGAAAAGAGGGCTACCCTCCACCATGTCGTGTCCCAACTTGATGTTGCCTCGTCAATAGACGCTAACAGTCTTGATATACAGGGAAGCAAACAGTTAAGCAGAGTGTGCTTGGCGACGTACACATACCTTCAAAGAGCTCTTGACAGTAAAGAAGTCGAAGTTGAGCAATTGAGAGAGATTCTTCGTGGAAAGAAGTTCATTCTCTGTGGAGAGGAATTTGTTTATGCAAAGCAAGTGGCGTTCAAGTTGCATGTGGATTGTTCTCCCTATCTTTATCAGCTGCCGTATGATTTAGCCAGATCATTTCATGGTTTGATGAAAACAGCTGGTGCGAAAGATGCTTTTGAAGAAGAAGATTTAATCTCTTGTTTGAATCTAATAAAGCAGAAGTTTGGAGATGCTGAACTCGATGAGAAGAATCTCCAAGTGGCAGTCAATGTGGCCGTTCAATTGGGCAACTGCATGACAGACTCTAAGGACGACGGCAACAACATTCATGAAAATGGGGATTTGTTTTGTCTTCCTGATTCCAAAGGAATGATGCAATCCGTTGGCGAACTTTGTATGAGAGACTGCCCTTGGATGCCTGACGAAATTGGGGTTCATTTTGTGAGTGATAAGATTCCGCCTGGAACGAATAAACGACTCGGTGTCAAAACACGCCGTGAAGAAGCACTAAGACGTTTTTCGTCTGGTATTCCCTTTGGGCAAAAAGAAGAACTCACAAATCGTTTAAAACGCATTCTAACAGCTTACCCATGCGAGAAAGAAATATTGAAAGAACTTCTCCAGAATGCTGATGATGCTCAAGCAACAGAGATTTGCTTTATTAAAGACCCTCGAAAGCACCAAGATGAGAAATTGTTTGGAGACTCATGGAAACCACTGCAGGGTCCTGCATTGTGTGTCTATAACAACAAGCCTTTCACTGAAGCTGATATTGTGGGCATACAGAACCTTGGCGAAGGAAGTAAAGGGAACGATCCAAACAAGACCGGGCAGTATGGTGTCGGGTTCAATGCGGTGTATCATTTGACTGATGTGCCGTCATTTGCCTCCAGTGGCGAAGAGATTGGAGATGTTTTGTGTGTGTTGGATCCACACTACAAGTACGTGCCCGGTGCAACTGCTTCTTCACCAGGAATGATGTACAAAGGAACAGCGAAGTTAAAACGCATTTTTCCAGATGTGTTTTCTTGCTATATTGAAGATGAGTTCCCGATGCAAAATTCAACAATGTTCCGTTTCCCATTGAGAACCCAAGAGATGGCAAATAATTCCAAGTTATCTACATCTCCAGTAACGCTGGCAACATTGGATAGCATGATGGAAGCAATGAAAGGTGAGCTTTTTGAAGTTCTACTTTTTGTGAATAACGTCAGGAAGATCACGTTGTGTGAAATCGACGAAGCAAGTGGAAAGGTGGGGAACTCTTACTTCGTTGAAGCAGAAATGTCAGAAGAGGATGCAGCCAAGAGGCAACACTTTATCACCTACGTCAAACAGATTACAGAGAAAGGTAATCCGAGAGAGCTCCTCCTCTCTGGAGACATTGAAGTGAAAAAGTGTTCCTATGTTCTGAAGTTACAAGACAGTCTTGGCAACAAAGAAAAGTGGCTCATTGTCAGGCAAGTTGGGTTTGAAAGCGAAGTGCAAAGAAGTATCCTGGATGCTTACAAACGAGGTGATCTGGGGATGCTTCCCCGAGGTGGTGTCGCTTGCCTTTTGGAAAAGAAATCCAAAAAAAGGAAATCAGGGACTAGTCGGAAAAAAGCTTACTGTTTTCTTC
Organism: Orbicella franksi; assembly: GCF_964199315.1. NCBI lineage: Eukaryota > Metazoa > Cnidaria > Anthozoa > Scleractinia > Merulinidae > Orbicella > Orbicella franksi. The sequence goes on from NC_138149.1 coordinate 8,509,597, forward strand.
CACTTCCTGTAGAAACCAGTCTTCCAGTCCATGTAAATGGTCACTTTGCTCTGGACCACGAAGCTAGACGAAATCTGTGGAAGGACGAAACTACTGGCTATCGGAGTGATTGGAACAACGCTTTGCTGACAGATGTGATAGCCTCATGCTATTTAACTCTTTTGGATGAGGTGAAGAGTCACCTTCATTTGCCAGTTGAACACAACGTTGAACAAGTTATGCTTAACGGCAGTAAAGATGTTTTGGTGAGAAAGATTCAAGAATACGAGAAGCTGTTCCCGTTGTTTCTCCCAGGCGATACATATTGGACAACCTTGGTAACGTCCGTGTATCAGGGAATGGACAAGAAGAGATTGAGACTGCTTCCAGTGTTGCGAAGTACTCCATCAAAAGGTACCACTCCAGCTGTTCAGCTAACGTGGCTTCCTCCAACAGGTGAGGGAAAAGCGAAAGCATTCTTCAACAATCTTGGAAAAGGTGATTGTTTTGCTAGGCCACAAAGAGCTGCACGTTTGTGGTCTGACGTCGACTTTCAAGAAGAGGTGACAAAAATTGAGCAGAAAACCTGTTTTGAAGAAATTCTTCTGCAAACGGGTTTTAACCTACTGACGTTCTCCTTGTTAATTTATGAAGCATTGCAAGATTCAGGTGTGAATTCATGCTGTGTTTCGCCTTCTTCTGTAATGGAGTTCTACAAGATACTCAACAAGGAAGACCCCCTTTGCTTGATGACTTCGACTCCTGTTGAAGTTGGAGAGACGCCATTTAAGACCGTTGATGGGGTCACACTCGTGCTTAAGTACTGCAAGGATTATGAACACTTCCTAGCAAACCTATCCGGCCTTCCTCTGCTTCTAACACAAGACAATCGTTTACAGGAATTCAGCAGTTGTCATCCTAAGTTCCTCTCTCGTCATTATGGCATCCTGCCACATTGCGCCGAGATGTTTGTCAATGATCATTTACGAGTACGAATCTTTGGCGATGCATCAAGTCGGATGTCACCTGTGTTCAAGCATTTTGGAGTGCAAGAATTTGCAAGTAACTTGAATGGAACACTACCAACACAGGAGTATTTCTGGAAAAGCGGCTACGTTTCGTGGTGTCCGACACAGCAGTCAGTGCCAAATGGTCATTGGGTGTACAGTGTTTGGGCTTTCCTGAATGAAGCAACAGGGGATGTTCTAAAGGACGCAAAGCTATGTGACAAAGAGAGGTTGAGAAGAATTCATGCAATACTCGAACCACTTTCAAACTGGAGTATCCTTCCTTGCACGGAGACGATCCGAAAACCACGTTCAAACGATAGCAGTACCTCTGCTGTGATAGCCGAACACTTTCTTGTGCCTTTAAGGCTGGCAGAGTCTGTCCTTGATTTTACAAGTCGCGATGCGTCTAATGCGTTACTTGTCGAAGCTTTGAGAAAGCTCAGTCTGCCTGAGGTGAACTATGTTGTGTTATTAAGTGATCTATGCGCACTTCCACGTACTCTCGTAGCATCACTTAAGACGCCAACATCTATTCTGAGATGTTTAGAGCAGAAGATGTCCACAAATCCACAAGCACTTGAAGGAAAATTGAATCCTAGGGAATGCCGCACCATTTTGCAGTATTTCAGCAACAACGTTGAAAGTCTACAAGAACATGACAAAAATACGCTACGCAGGCTTCCATTCTATCAAGCAACGCATGGGGGTCTTATCAGTCTAGACAAAGAAAGCGTCTGCGTCCTTCCTAGCGATATTCCACGGGAAGAAATGAAGGAGTTTGGACGTCGACTGAATGTGATATTTCTGGAAACATGGTCAAGTCTGTCTTCGCTGTTCCAATTTCTGGCTCTTCAATGCGTTTCGTCAATTGACGTATACTGTCATTTCATTTTACCACACTTCGGCATTCTTAGCAAAGGCGCAAGGCTAGCTCACCTGCAGCACATCCGATGCTCTATATTGCCAAAAGGAACAATCGACACGCAGAAGCTACTGGATTGTTTGAGAAATACCGCAGTAATTACCTCTAAGGAAGGGACTCTGAAGAAAGCTTCGTCTTGCTACGATCCCCACAATGGTGTCTTCAGTATAATGCTCCCTGAGGACAAGTTTCCACCAGAGCCTTACAACACACAAGAATGGTTGCAGTTTTTGAAAAGCATTGGGCTCACCTGCAAAGTTTCCGCTGACCATTTCAAGACGTTTGCTACCGAAGTTGCACGCGAGGGTGCAATACATCGGACTGCGATAACCGACAAAAAGTCCCAAGTATTGGTTACGCACCTTTTTAGCCGAGAAGGGGTTGTGGATGAAGGCCTTTTACATGCTATTTGCGATGTCCGCTTCGTAGTTGCAGAGACAGTGGGGAAAGAGTTTCGAGATATCTATCGTCAGTTCGGTGAAGGAAGAGATGGTGAGACTCCATACATTGCATTCAAAGGCTCTTTGTTAGCAGAACACTCCAAGATAGCTTGGACGACAGCAGCTCTCCTTCCTTGCTGGGCAAATCCTAAGGAATATCGGTACCAGATAAGGGCTCCTGGTTGGCTAAGTACGGGTGATTACTGCAACGCCATTCTTGCCAATCTCCAGGTTCTTGTTGAGCCAACCGTGGACCTAGTAACGTTTCACTGCCAAAATGTTTCTTGTCAACTGGAGAAAGAAAACGACGTGGAACAAAGTGACGATCAGCTACTAACAAGAATGTCAGTAATGTCGGATATCTATCAGTTTCTTCAAGCAAAGGCCATCTCAAACACTGTTGCAAGAGATCGACTTCAGCATACACCTTGCGTTTTGGTGGAAGAAGGTGCACGTTTTGTTTATCCCAAACAAGTTGTCCTTGAATTGTACAAGAAAAGTGAGATCCAGCCGTTTCTTTACAGAATGCCTGCAGAAATTACTAAGTTCAAGCCACTCTTTGAATACCTGGGATGTTCCCCATCGGTCACACCTTCGCACTATGCTTTGGTTCTTAACATGTTACATGGGCAATGTGACGCAAACATACTACATCCAAATGAAGTCGAGAGTGCCTTAAGAGCCGTGAAAGGTCTTCTTGAGACGATGCAAGACAATCCCGACGTAGAGCATGATATATCTACCTTGTACCTGCCAGCTACATATCCCTTCAGTAGTAGTTCGGATGACACTGTACCACCTGTCATGTTGATGAAGGCAAACGAGGTTATCTTTGATGACGCTCCTCACTACTATGGTCGTATTCAAGACGTCAACCTGCCTTTTGTGGTGGACCTGAAGAGAGCCAATGTTAGCTGCAAAGCTAATGCAAATTACAAGGACCTAATCATGCTACTTCCCACAGGTGTACGGCCACAGATGATGTCTTGCGTAATCAAAGAGAAATTCGTAGAATCCGAAGACAATAGCGAGCGTTTTGATGTTGGTGCTGCTAGCTCATTGCGGGAACAGCTGCACTCAGAACAATTCTACCGCGGAATTGTCAGGCTTATCCGTCACGCCAATCAAGATTGTGGTCTTGATGAAGCTGTGGTCGCAACCGTGAAGAGCAGTTTACAAGGTATCGAATTCCTTGGTATGAGTAAAATTGTCACTCATTTGGTTCATAGTGGGGAAGTGATTCGAGGGAGTGAACTTGAAGTGCCATACTTTTTGGAGAAGGTTTTGGAATCCGGTCAAGAAATTTGGAGGGTATATGTCAATGTCGTCGAAGACGCAGAAGAAACCATCTCTACTATAGCTCTAACTTTAACAGAAGTGATTGATGACGCGTGCAAAAGACTGCTGCGAAACACAACTCATTACATTTCCGCAATGCTGCTCACCCAACCTGACAAGATATGTTCGTTACTGGATAAGATGAAGATTCGTCAAGACGACTCGTACGATACAGACAAAGGAGACGTCTTCCCGCCTCCAGGAAGTTACATTCCTATAAAAATGCATAACCTTCTAAACCCGGCTTTCGAAGCGTTTACGCCCGGAGAATACGTCGGATTCGAGCTAGATGATCCGAGTCTTGAATTGCAGGAAGGAGATGCCACATTCATCTATGCTGTGATAATTGAGGAAGTACCAAGTGACAGTGAAAGCCTTTTTTCGAAGTCTTACAAGATCAACATTGGGCATGACAAGGAACGGAAGATTGTCAATGCAACCGACCTGTACAAATTTCATCGCGTTCTAGAAATAACGTCATCTGAGATAGTCCTTTCAAACCAAGGAAGTTCACATTCCCCGACGGATAAGCAGCAGATTCTTGACGAAATTACAAAAACGCTTGAAGAAGCTTGGAGGCTACCAGAAGATCGAAGAAAACAAATTGTCAAGCGACTATTTCTTCAGTGGCATCCCGATAAGAACCCTGGAAACGAGGTGTTCTGTACGGAAGTATTTCAGCACATGATGAGTGAAATCGAACGATTGGAAAGAGGTGAATCGCGCAGAAGTGAAAGCTGGAGCTCGGATAGCCGGTCCCACAGGGGATCCTATGGTGCTTTCTATGGTTTCTGGGGAACGCGTGCAAGGCAGTATAGCTCACAGCGCAAAGAGTACCGAGACAGCTTCTTCCACCACTATGGATCAAGTGGTTACAGAACACGTTCATGGTACGTGCCTCCAAGCTTCTGTACCACGAATCCCCAACCACGAGAGGCACGACGCTGGTTTCGACAAGCCGAAGCAGATCTGGCAGCTGTTGATAACGATATTGCTACTGTGAAACCATCCTACGAGTGGGCATGCTTTAAATGTCACCAGGTAAGAATATCACATGCAATATTATACTTTTTATAATTAATTCAAGACGAGGAATGAAATCAGTTTTCGGTGATGAAATCATTACTTCGTTTTTGGGTGTAAAGGGAAAATAAAGAAGATTCCTGTCTAAATTCCTCAATGTAACAGCAATTGCCCATCAAAAAGGGGATCTCGCGCATTGCATAATTTAAATCTCTCTTACCAAAAATAAAAACTGTAAACGTTCTTTTACCCCAAAACGTACCAGTATGCAAACGTTCATCTCAGCTAGACCTGAGTCTAGGCTCAGTTATTTTAAAGATTTTGTTTGAAACGAATTACTGTTACATTTAACAATCATTAGAATAATCTTACCTTTTCGCAGGGGGCTTGTCACATTCGAACCTAATTATTTTTCCCAGCACCCACTCGAGTCAGTCTTACAGCTCAGGGATACAGTGTTCGACCGATCAGTCGAAGATTTTACTTTCTTCGCTAGCATGTGTTACGAACTAAATAATACGATGGTAACAAGCCTGATATTATTTACAGTTGGCTCTTTCCAATTCGTCTCGCCAAGGACCGAGGACGAACTATTTTCAATTTATTTCTTAGTTAACTAGAACGGCTGTTCCTTTTGCAGGCTGCGGAGAAAGCACTGAAGGCTGCCCAATATTCTGTAGATGCTCACAAGACCAATATTCACAACTTAGTCCAAAACTCACTGATCCTGCATGATTCTCAGTTGACGAGGTTATCACGCCAGCTTGAGAATCACTTGGGCGATTCAACGCGCATGCGCTACCCAGACCAAGTGTGGTCTCCTCAGATTCCAAACGACGTTTATTCTCAGGAAATGGCCCGCGACGCCCTAGAACTAGCCAGGAGGATCCTAGACCAAATCAGAAGCAGAGTTTTATAAGGTGGGTACTTTGAGAATGCTGTTTCTTGCTAGAGAAAGAAATATACAGGAAAAGAGGTCACGAGGAAAAAGACATGTTTCAACTCAATCTGTTTGCTTCTCTCTGCTCCCTCTCTGTGGCACACCTTTTAAATTACTTGCCCAAGTAATGCCAATTGAAACTGACAAAAATATCATGTTACCCCCTAAGGTCAGCTAAGGATGCAAGAAAAAGCGTTGAAAATTCGAGAGGACATGTGAAAATTAGAAGCTCCCAGAACACACTTTATCCCCCAAACACATAGTTATTGTAACGTACTGTTACAATTACCTATGGTGTATGCACCTGTGTAAGTTTTTTTCTCTAAAATTGTCATCCACTTTCAATCAACCGTTTTCCCGCCTCCTGTAGACTTCACAACTACTTTAGTTTTCGATCCTTGTTTTCTCCCGTCTCCCCCTGTGAAGAAGATAATGGTAATTACAAATTAACGCTGAAACTTCGCGCGTCGAAATTATGGAGTAATTTGTGACCGACGATATTAAGTATTAGTAAAGAAACGATATGTTTATTGTTATTGATGCAAGTGAATGCCATCAATATTAAGGACCTTTAGATTGAACTACGGGTACAAGATTGAGTACGAGCACGATTTTCGTATATCAAAACATGTTGGTTCTAGGAATAGAGGGTAGCTCATGGAGAGAGATCATGTACTCCATCTTGTACTCCATCTTGTACTCGTACTCAAATCTAACCTCCCTTTTATTAAATCAAGGGCCATTTGCTCAAAGGCCGGATAACGTTATTTAGTGGATAAACCACTATCCAGTGGATAAACGTTAGCCAAGCGTACTACGCTATCCGCTGATAGCGAAATATCATGCGGATGGCGTTAACCACCCTTGGAACAACCGGGAGCAGCTCTTTCTAATTTTTAGTTTTAATTCCTCTAATTTTCTTTTTCTTTTTTAGATTGCCGTATCAGAGATGTACTCCAAGTCAATATTTTAGTGTGATTCTCAAAACAATAACTTGCATGTGCCTGTAGCATCGTAGATACTTAAGCTCATTACAGATTTTCTTGGAATTCAGAAATTGGCGTACTTTGTAGTATTTTAGCCCTGCTTATAGAGCGTTTTCACGCGACGTCATCAAATTGTTAAATTCAAAACTAAAGAGCCACTAAAGTTATATCTGTTTACAACTTTTTAGCTCAATAGCGCCCTTCGTTTGGAAACCAGCGCATTTTGAATTTCGAAGTTATGGCGGTGCGTGACATAAAGGTACGATCGCGTTTGTCTAAAAATATGTATTTATCTCGTGATTTTTTAGCCATTTAAGACGTTGTCGTATTTGGAAAAGTGCTTAGTTAAATTTTTATTTGTTCAGTGCAGATGATCATTGTCCCAGATAACCAACGTAAGTTCCAGATGTTAACACGGATTTTCAGGCCGCCATGTTGGTGTACCACAGAGGAACACCAACATGGCGGCCCCATACTAGGCTTTGTACATTTGCGCGGAACATTTCGACGAATATCTCAACTTTAAGACAACGCACACACCTTAAACTTGGAGAACTGTCTTCTTTATTTATCGTCTGTAATATCACAATTTCTTGACCTTATCCACTGAATGGTTTTTGATTTTATTTTCTATTGCGTGACAATGAAAGCGCTCTATAATGGCCGAGCTTAATATTAAACTGTAGCTGTGAGTTAGATATGTAAAGTAAAGTTTGCATGCGTGAAGGCCGACTAGTACGTAAGAATAAGAGATTACCAACAATTAAGATTTTTTTTGTAGGGCTTAGCAAATCATGTATTATGCATTTATTGCTAATTTTTCTATATCTATTAAGTTGTTTTAAAATAGAATAATATTATTAGCGAGAACAGAATAATATTATTAGCTGTAATTACTTAGTTCTCATTTATACACGTTCGTGTTTTGAACGAGTTCTTAGCTCGACGAAACGTGTTAAAATAAATGATTGATTAATTGACTGATTGATTGATTGATTGATGTGCACAGTTTAGGTTTTCTAAATTACGATAGCTGTCACCTTGAGTTATATCAATGAATTTTACAGTGTACTTTAAAGGCCATTCGTCCCTAGCCATATACATATTATTGAGCTAAAAGGTTACGTAATAAGGTGCGGTACCAAGTAAGTAACGTAGTTAAAGGCTTTTTCTATACGCAATGGTTTCCTATTTAAGGCACGTTTTATTACATCATATTTACAACGCAAGCTCTGTTGTGTTCGAATAACCTTTTTTGTCTGTTGCCCACGGTATTCGTGGTAGCATTAAGCGAGCAGAGAAAAAAATTAAGATTAAACAAAATGTTTTGCTTAAACTGCCGTGTGAAGTAGTGTAGTTGATGATCATTGTAAAACTAGCAGTAAGACTACTAAAGATAATGTTACTCGACATGAGGCCATCAACTCCTTTGGGTCACACCTCACACGACGTTTTTCAAGCAAATCTAGTTGGTGAGATGTATTTTTGATTTGCTGTGACTTTCGATTTTTATTACAGTCAAACCCGATCCAGATCGCATGTCGGGTATAACAGGGTGAAGTTTAGTTCCAATGATGAGTTTACTTTCGATTTGAATATAAATTCTACACCGCGCTAAAAATTAAGACCTGATATATCTTAGATTTTAGACAGCTGGCAGAGAGCCATCGCGCGAGGTTACTTCACTTTAATCGAAATCTCGCCGCTAGACTTGTTTTTCTTTAATAGGTTCAACTCCACCTAGTTAAAGAAACTACATATGAGCATAACATTGGGTAACTTTGATACGACCTTTTCCGATTTTTTTTTTTTTTTTTAATAACAATTGTTAATTTTCTTCCAGTGACTGTCACATTTTGAGTAGTTGTTGGTTTTGGTCATGATAACCTCCGAGGTACTTTCGGTATTATATTCCGACACTACAAAGTTTTAAATGGGGATAGTGAGTCCCGAGATCCAACCCCGTACCTTTTGCATATCATTTTGACAGAAAAAGGTACCTCTTTCGAATGCATTCATTGAAAAATGGTAATCCATTCACAGCCGTAAGCTGCGTCTGTTCGAAATGTCTCAGTTAAAGGCCCTTTTAAATACCTAAAGGCCAGTTACCCTACCCTTTCATTTTCCTGAACTTGTGAAATCCCGTCCCTATAGACTATCGCCCCGTGTATTTCATTCAGGTTAAAGGGAGTACCGGGATGGTTGAGTTACAAAGCGGAAGCCAAATAACATAAAACCAAGTACTTTCTCTCATATCGTACTGACCTGTACTCCTAACAGAAAAGAAAAAACATTTGACGACTAAAATGTTAAGGTGAAGCGCGTTCGATTTATAATATCTCTGGCAAAATCAATTGATAAAAGCAAGAAGTCGAAACACCGCTGGGGGCTTGCAACGAAGCGAAAAGTCCCGAGAGTTCCAGCTCTGCTGAAGGCAGACCAGAAGTAAAATGTCTGCATGACGACTAATTTCACTTTTCCCCCATCGTGTTGAGCCAGGCCGCCCATCAGCGTGATTCAATCATGGCTGGCCTAACACAGGAGTAACACGATCGTTTTCCGAGAAACAGAAGAGGATCACGTGGCATAGAGTGAGGCCCTGTTAGGGCTTTAGGATTCAGTGGATTATTAGGGATTTTTGGAGAAGGGAGACGGATTATTGGCCACCAAATTTAAAGATTACGGATTATTTGTGCCGCATGTTAAGATTACGATTATTAACGCCCAAGTCGCTAGTGGAGGGAAGGTGCCTACGAAGCCCGGGGGCTGCAACCGCAGTCACATCCCCAAGGCGCTAGAACACCCGACTGGCCTGCCCAACCCGCAACCAAGCCACGAGCCCCCCGCGCCAAACCCCCTACAGGCACCCGTCACACTCAAGCCAGATGGCATTGGTGGAAAAAAAAATGCTGAAAAGAAAGGGGGGAATAGGGAGGGAACGCCGAGAACCGCTAAACTATAATTCAATCCAAAACGCCACACTAACAGAGCGATGAACACACTGCAAGCACATGGGACGACAACACATGTACTAACCAAATATACCGCTGGACAATGTCAGCCCCAGGACTCTCACGTCCATGTGAATGTTACAAACGCTACAGAACGCACCAAACGCTAAACAAACGCTAACGATGGCCAAGGTACTAACAAACGCCTACAAAAACGCTACTGACCAGACTCGCTCCTGGTCATAAACTATGTAAAATTTCATTGAACTATATCAAACGCTACAAAACGCACCAAACGCTAACCAAACGCTCACAGGCGGCCAAGACACTAACAACCGCCTATAAAAACGCTACTGACCAGACTAGCTCCTAGTCGTTAACTATGTTAAATATCATTTAACTATATTTATCGGTCACTACTGCATAAATTACTTTTTTACATAAAAGAGAGAGAAAAGTCATACAAAGAATGACAAATATTTATCTCCAATGATCCCTCCAATAGTTTCTTTGCCTTTATAGCTCTTTAGAGTTTGGATCTCATGTGTGTGTCTTTGAGCGACTTTCCTCTTAATGAGAGCCTCTTTACAGATCTCCTTCAACAAAGGCTTATAGGACGTTCTTTACTCCGCTGGGTAGTATTGCGAGGGACATAGCGACAATATACGCAGCGCGTACCTCCGTACCTCCGGAAATCCAGAAAATATATATATCTGTCCGAATTCGCAAAAACATGCCCGCATTGACTCAATGACAGTCCCACCAGCCAGAAGTCCTCTGACCACCCCCCTGGCTAGGAGATTGGCCCCTCACGCATGCATGTGGCGTGGACCACTCCAGCAGGGTGCCATGTCAACACGGAAGCCTCAAACAAGGTTAAACAACTGAGTAAAATTCCCAGAAACACAGTTAATATCAAGACTATTTAACACTGAAAACTCAAAGTGTGGCTAGCTGGGGGTGTCACTACAAGACACCCTCCCCTTCCCCCTGCGTTTGACAGCTGGCCGCTAGCAAACCACCAGCAGATAGCCCAGTGCCTTGGCCATGTGCCCGGCCTGGCCTTGACGGAGCCCCCCTAGGTTTAAGGACGTCAGCTTAGCCTGGATTCGGGCCCTGCCCGAATCCAGGCGAAAACCTAGCGGGCATGTTTTTGCGAAATCGCTCAGATATATTCATCGGCAAAAAGGGTCTAGTATGTAAATCACGGGGTTTGACAGTCTCTAGTTTCTCCTGTTAAATCTACTATCAATTTCCCCAAAGGTTGGCATATAGACAACATAAGTTATTATTACTACAAAGCATTTTCCCACGCTTTGGTTTATGAAATTGTTCCCTGGAAAACATGAGCAGTGACATTTCCGAGCCCCTAAATATAAGAATTTTCTGGGAGATGCCCCCAAAACTTCCTGGCAGTTCGCCCTTCAGAACTTGATGATCTTTCTGTTTGGTGCGCGTACTTATTGAAAAATGCACGCTACGCCCCTGATTTTCTGATCAAAGATACAATTTTCTTCAACGTTTTTCCCTTTGTTAAAGAACCGACTTTGTCCCTTCGAATTTCACTTCTGGGAGAACGTAATTTACCAGAATATCTAGATAACCTCTCGCTTGTTGCCGTGATCTAAATTCCCTAATATTCTTTCAAAACGGTATTTTTGAATAGTTACTTCGTGGCAACCTAAGTGCTTCGCCTTTGTTGAAGCCTTTCCTGACTCATGGTGGGTGGCACGAAGAGAAAATTGTACTGCAATGTTTTCGTAGGCTTGTAGTGAGTGTGCGCGTTAAGGATAATTTTTTTTTTTTGATCTATTGTCTTTGTTAACACAAGTGTCCAGGAAACGTGACACAAAAATGTTACCTAGGGCTTACTAAAATAGATTGTTTTAGAATTTTACTTTTTTCTTCTTCTATTGTTATATTTTGCAAAACTGGGATACGGATTGTTTCCAAAATTTACCCAGGATTATGGATTATTCAGACACCCCCTAACAGGGCCTCTATTTAACAATTAGATTCTGAGCTCGAGATTTCTGAGGTGATAGGTGATGAGGCTGCAGCTTGAATCAACTATCGCCTCATAGAAATCGAGAGCGAATAATCTAATTGTTTTAGTAGAATTCTAACTGAAATTTCCTTCAAATAGCCATATTCCAATTATTTCTGGTCTTACTATTAAACTTCAGGCTTTAGAGAATTCGCTCGGACTGAATTGTCAAATTGACATTTGCAGTTGTGCACGGGCGCTTATCAGTTTCTCTCAAAAATTTCGAGCTTTTTTAATTCAAGAAACCGTAAATGCCCTACTTTTAGTCTTCTCGGGAATTTGATTATCCATTTGTTGCTAAATATTCTTTCAAAACTTCGGAGAAACGAGAAAACGTTGCAATTTTGTCGACCACACCAAGCCACTGCATATTAATGGCTATTAGTGTACAATGACTCAGCCAATCAGATTACAGCATTTGCATTAGTATACCAGTAGAATTCTACCAAAGTCATATAGAGATGCCGGTATTTCTTGGAAAGGGCTTTCCGTGACTTCCGTATACCGAGAAATCAGGATTTCTCTGATTATTATTTTTTTAATTTTATTTTATTTCACAGATCAAACGGATCCCATAGAAACCTGAACATTTGCTTAAATTGGTCCCAAACCTCCTTGGGATTTTGCCCATGTTGTCCCAGGAACTTTGAGATTTTTCTATATCTATGAATAGTTGATGTAGAATTATTTTCACTTGCCTGTGAATTATTTACCTACAATGTAAAGATGTGGGTATAAAAAATAAAATTACTTAAATGACTGTTTTTTTGAGATCCCCGAAAGAAATCAATCGAAAATTCAACGGTATTAAATATTTGGGCCTTACTTGTTGATTTCCTCAATGAACAATGGTTTATCACCAAGGCTACCTACACGGAAATCGTCTTCATTCTTGCTCTCATGACCAGCTGCAGCTTTTGCGACACGGACAATCAAAGCGCAGGATACAATGAGAGCTATTGAGCCGAACTTTACAAACTTCCCTGCCATAAGGCCGACAGCAAAATTCTTCAAACTCCGACAAATTTGGTATCAAAACGCGTCACATTTAACGTAGCTTTGGAAAATAGCGGGCCTTTTAGAAAAACATCCTTACGTGACGAGAAATCATTGGAACTTAGTCTCCCTGATAGTCCGGAAATCGCTCGAATTTTTTTTCTCTGTAAAACAAACCAGAATCGGCATTGGCCGACCTTGATATTTTTCTGATTCCCCCGAAATGGGATTTCATTGATGCTCAATTCCTTAAACTTTGCTATTGTATGTGACCTTTTTCGCTTTTCTGCGTTTTACTGTACAAACGAAGGCAAAATTCAAAAAATGAATAATTTTAAAGAGGTCTAAGTTATCCCACGTGACGCAGATCAAATTTCTTGACCTTTTGTTCGACGTGACCTTGATATGAACGCTTACACGCCATTACATTAAAAGTCACTTGCGGATATTTGTTGAGATATTCTACTATAGCTACGATAGTGGTATTCTTTACTTTTTGTACACGGCTGATTTAGTTTAAATGCTATCAGAAACTTTGTACCGATTTCTCACACGTTAAAGTAGCTTTCTTTAATTTACAATACATTGCAGTATATTACATGTACTTAACATTACATAACGCTAAAGTGCATTACATAACTAACCTTACATTAATTTTTTCATTTTCTTTTTTTGTGCTATGACTACCTACACTAGGCATTATTTAAAATACATTGAATAGTTATTATACACTATGTGACTATTTTTTTTTTTTTTTTTTTTTTTTGCTTGCTATAGGTACAAGTGGTGCTGAAAAATAATTTCTTTATTTTGCACATTCCTGTTTTTAGGAAATAGGAGAGAAATACTTTATCAACTAAAGAAGGAGCGCTCTCTAGTTCCTGTTTAGTTAGAGGAATTTTCAAACATGTATCTTTGTTGTACCGCATCTATAAAATCGCGAAGAGAAATGGGCTTGTTGTTTTTATTATAGATATAGTAGCGCATGAATAGTGTTGTGCAATTAATTTCTTTATGACGCTATTTCCGGGCGAACCAGTGATAATGCCGAATAACAGCTCCTCAGTAGTTGGAGAGATTTGAGCGTTATTTGTTTTATTGAACCAAAGTGTTACTTTTTAAATGAATTACTTAGTGAAGGAGCAGTAAATGAGGGTATCGTTGATAGAGTCCTTTCCACCGCAGAAACAACATTCATCGTCCGGTTAATCCCATATTTGAGTAGTTCTCCCTTTGTCGCTACAATTCTATGAATAAACTTAAACTGAAATTCTCTAAGCTTTGTTTCCTTGCAAACTGTTCTCAGAGACTTAAAAATCTTTCCCCAGTGATCTTCATTTAAAGACAGGTTTTCGCTCCATCTTTTGGGACCAGTGTGGCCCCCAGTGCGTCCCCCAGTGTGAGTTTTGTCAATGAGCAGTTGTTAGAAGTCTGGTGATTTCACTTTGTCCAGGTTGATTCGTACTTCTTACTTGACATATGATAATTTGGACATAATCGTTTCGTTCAATTTCCTAAATTTGTCGAAAGTATCTGACCGCCGATCATTTGAAAGCCGTGACCGGTAGTCGACCTAAATAAGAGCCAAGTCACGTTCACAAACCATGATCTTTATCTCTGAGACTAGGGTAAACCAACCGTTAGAATTGCGATATATAAAGCTCTTCTGGATCGCTGACAGTTCTCAATCGTCAGAAGATAGTTTGAACTAGATGTGGTCTTTCGATTCCTTATAAAATTTGAGAAAAATATCAGACTGCTGGTCATTTATAGTGATTTGAAAACCTTGACAGGCCGCCGGTCATTTAACCACAGCGTTTAATTTAACATTTCAGCAGTTCGTGTTCCAATTTGGTAAAAAATACGGGCATGCTAAAAACCAATCAGATTCAAGGATTTTGTTATAGTTATGATTTAAGGTTACTTCCCACCTTCGCGGGTGCCCTTCGGGAAAAAAATCGTACGCGCGCCAGTTTCAATAAAACCCCAACAAACTATATATCATAAGAAAGCTTAATAAATGTACTTTACGAAAAAAAATACAATTTCAGCAATTCTTTTTTTAGGAAGTGTCAGGAGGCGGTAAGGCGTGAAACGACCGAGGTTTCTTCTGTTGAATTTATCGGCTATCGGATTCCGCAGTACGAGCACAATGGCTGGACAGTCTTATTCACAGGGCATCAATCAACAAAAGTGTGTCGGGCTTTTTCGATATTCTGATTGGTTGTCTAGATATCCACATCTAAAGTTGGAGTAGCTAAAAATATGCGAGACGTGTTGCGTAAATGGACGCCACGGGAAAAATGTGTTAAATATCAAAATTTCCCGACACACTTTGGTTTGTCATTATCTCTGGAATGTCCTGTTGAAATTTCACGAAAATCCGTCAAATCTGCATACCCTATAAATTCGCTCAAAGTGGATGTATTGCGCCAAAAATCAAATGGGAGATTTTAGCTTGTAAAGGTTCGTAAACAACTCGCGCCACGCCCGGAGATTATCACGCCTAATAAAACCGCAAACCAATGGAACAACAGGACCTCCTAGTGTCTATGACAATAGATCAAAATTTCCCGGGAAAAGCATCGCATTGCATCTTTTTTATCTCGCTCAGTGGAGTTCAATTTAGGACGGCGACGTAATATTATGGGCAAAGACGCCAAAGGCAAAGGCAAAGGCAAAACCCGTGCCAAGAATGTTTAAGGCGGAAAATGTGCCGCTAAAAAACAAGACGTTAAGGAATCGACGGACAGCTTAAAGAAATACCCTTAATGCCGAAATGAGTTCCCTTGGGTAGGTTTTATTTTCTTCATCGCTTCCGCCAGATTCCGACGAAGAATCTTGTTCGCAGCCTGCACTGACGTTGACTTTGATTTTAAAGCTACTTGTTCCGAGGATATTTGAACGCTCCGGATCTTCAGCAGATGCCGAGATTGTCGAAGGCGTTTGGCCAAACCAAGAGCCTTTGTCGCTTTCGGCAAGCTTGTTTTTTTTTTTCTTTCCTTGACAATATGGAGCTTTTTCTTTCTTCTTTGGGCCGGTTTTTTTCGTTTTCTTTACATAAGGACTTTTTTCTGCTTTTGATTTTTCCAAAGGAGTTAGCGAAAAGAGCTTTCACGTGGGAATTTTTTCAAGTGCGTGATGTAAATAAATGACATGAAATACGAGCGATGAGCGTTTGCCGCGAAAATTGCCCCAGGGTTCACGCCCGTTGACAAGATTATGACACCTTCCTAGTTTATTAACTTTATTTGAAAATATGTTTTTTGTAAATAACTCGGCCGCTTTTCGAGATTTTTAATGTTTTTCCTTTGGAAACGCTAGATAAAATGACGAGCGTAAATTTTGTCCAATAAAAGAAAAAACGATTTTTTTGGCCTCTGAAGGTGGGAAGTAACCTTAACACAATGAATTAACCGCTCCCCCCTTCTCGCCAAGCTTTAAGATTAATTTCATTTCATGCTGCTTGCGGCTAATGTTACTGCCAGAGCACTGTTTCTAGCCGCAGACCATGATGTCACCCAGAGAGTGGGAGGCGGAGTTGAAATACGGGAAACTCTCGCGATCGTTTCCGAATGCTGCGGAGGGGCTCGCTGAAACGTTCCCGTGGTCGCCTTCCAGTCTCTACGATGTATAGGGAATTGCAGCGACGACAAGAAATGCAATACACAACATTCTCAGACTGACAGGTAAAGTGGTCACGAATGTTGTGTGCGCTCTTAAGGCCTTGCAGAAAAGTCTGAAAAGTTATGCGCTTGAACGTCTGACATCGAGGCCTTCGGCAGCGCAATAAACCGGCATCAGTGGGAGACGGTGAGGCATCAGCGGAGTGTACGAGGATATCACCGAGGTTTCGCTCACGCCGATATGATACCAGCGGAGATTCGGGGAAAATCCTGCGTGCCTCGGGATCGGAGGACAAGATGTTGAAATTGTAAAGCATGATCCGCCTGGTGCCGCAGTTGAATGGATTATCGCGTAGCTTCAGCGCGCGAAGCGTGCCAGCGAAGCACCATCGGAAAAGAAAATTGGTAACACCATCAAGCCGTGAAAATTTGATTATGACGTCAGCGTACGAGCGAGCGAACGTCCGTCCGTCCGTACAGACTCTGGGGAAGGGGGAGGGGCGTCTCGCGGTAACCCTCGCGGAGAAGCTAGGTTTTCTTAGCGGAATTTTTCAGAAATCAGAAAAAAAAACTTATTTCTATTTGTTATGTCAACAAACGATCGGAGAGGTTAATCTAATGTTTTCAAGATAGGGTTTAACTGAAGCAGAACGTGAAAGAGAACGGCAGAGAGTAAGGATTAACAGCCAAAGAAATGGCCAAGAAGATCGCGAAAGAGCGGGCCCGGGCTAGAAAGGAGGCGTGATGGCACTGAGCTATGCTGTGAATTTGATCGAGTCAGGGCTAGAGAGGAAATGAAATAATACTGAGCAATGCTGTAAGGCAGAGCAAACGAGGGGTATAGAAAAGAGCTGAAATACCCGAAAAATTGATTCAGAAGACTACAGAACTTCGCGCGTCGAGATGTGTAGCCGTGCAAGAAGTCACATGACTTCATCAGGTGATCAACAAGAGAAATCAAACGTGTTTCGCGTGTTTAGAGGAAAAAGCACAGTGAGAAAAAGTGGTTGATTCGTTGATCTATCGAAAAGATTAGTTCAGTCCAGTCTTCAAAAATTGTCTGCCAAGTTGTGGTATACGACTTTGTTACATAAAAACTTTCGCGTTTTCCATAAAAATTATCTAGTTGCTTCGGCGAGATAAGCTTATAAGTTAAGCTTATATCGTCAATGAGTTTTATAAACCTACGAGCCAGCGAGCCATGCGAGCCAAGGGGCGAGCCATGCGAGCCATGCGAGTCATGCGAGCCACAGTACAAATGTTAAGAATTTTTATGTTACATTTATATTCGCATGAGAACAAGAGCAAGAGCAACGGAACAAGATGAATAAGATCGCAATACATGTATTAAATTCTTGCAGCGACTACACAAACCGTCACCAAGACGTTTTTTGAATCGGCCAATCAGAAGCCAGGCTGAAAAAATCAAATCGCTACAAATGCCTCACAATGCACGGAAAGCCGATAAGGGTACCACAACTGTCATAATGAACAGAACACATAAATTCAACGAGGGTCAAGTCCAACTTGATGATATACGTACCGACCCTTCGACAAACCTATGGTTGACACCACGGCCAAAAAAGTTCATCGATTGATTCGATCACTACTTCAAGAAGGCCACAGAGACGAAATGACGGCCTAATGGCTCTCCCTTACGCCCGACCCTCCGCAAATACCAGTGTTCTACACACTTACAAAGATTCACAAACCGACACCTGTCGGTAGACCTATTATATCAGGGTGTGACGGCCCTACAGAAAGGATCTCATCTTTTGCTGACCACCTTCTTCAGCCGATAGCACAAAGACAAGCCTCGTATCTTAAAGATACAGCAGACTTTCTTAACTTCATCGAGAAGACTAAACTGCCTAAGAACACCATTCTTGTCTCAATAGACGTCACCAGCCTCTACACAAACATACCACAGGAAGAGTGTATTACCACATTATGCGAAGCATACGAAGAGTTTTATCACGAGAACCCTCCAATTCCTAGGTATTTAAGAGAAATGCTCACTCTGATTTTACAAGAAAACTCGTTCCAATTCAGTGGAAAAGATTACCTCCAAACTCATGGAACAGACATGAGAACGAAAATGGCCGTAGCTTTTGCTAACATATTTATGGCCAAAATAGAAACAGAAATACTCAGACAAAGCAACACGAAACCCATCTTTTGGAAAAGATTTATCGATGACGTCATATCTATGTGGAACACAAATTAAGACAAAATAAGAGATTTCCTTCTAACGGCAAACAGTTTTCACCCAACGATCAAATTCACGGCTGAAATCTCAGAAACAGAAACTACGTTCTACGTTCTACACATAACAAAAATATGAAACAAAGAAAAAAATTCGTCCAACTCAGGGCAGCCATTACTATGACGCAAGACTTGGCACGATGTACAGATGTTTAGAGCATTTTTCATATTTGACGCACTAACAATAGTTCTGGCAACCGAAGCGAGATTAGGACTTTTTCTGGGAATATTTCAATTTTAGGCACTTTTGTAGATAAATTTAAAATTAATTTCCCAGGGAAAGAGAGAGTACCCTAGGAGCGAGGTTGTACCGTTTACACTCGTCCCCAGGGTCATCTCCGCTTTCAAGATGGCGAGCGGGCGGTTTATAGCGGTAGTTTAATTTAGTGATAGTCGGGCGCTAGATGCTTCTTGGTGAAATGATCGACGACCTCCCAGACCGATCGAAGAAAAAAAAAAATACTCGCAAAAATGGCTCGCGTGGCTCGCACCGTGGCTCGCATGACTCGCTGGCTCGCAGATTTAGCAGACCCATCTTCAATAGGAGTTTTAAAGTCTTCCTGATTACCTGATTTGGAACCATACGAGGAGACTGGTTCCGTAAAAAACCAAGTAGACAATCTAATTGGGCTACGCCAATCGTATAATTTATTCCAGGATTCAAGATTATTCGATCTAAAGAGGTAATACAAAATTCCATTGAGAAACCAAACAGACGATCGGAATATAAACGCAAACCTAAGTTACATTGTTTTAAGCCTGAGTTACAGTACTAAACTTACTTCTTTGACGATGTCCAATCAGATTGTTTTGCGGTTTGTCCAGGTCAGGCAACAGATAAACAGATTTGAAAACAGCAGAAAACGGGTCATCGAAACAGGTCAGCAACGAAGGCGTTCACAGTGAAAATATCTGCGACAAAAACTAACTTATCCAAGCTCAAAGGTCAATTGACCGTATCGGTTACGCGGCTAAATGTCAATCAAAAGGTATTTAGGAAATCAAACGTCAATCAAATGCTAATTGTTCATATATTAACGGAACATTCTCCGCCCCGATAAGGGCGTAGTCCTTATCTTATCAGCTGTTCGTTCAGTCGTCACCTTCTACAGGGTGAATGACTGCAATCTTTGTAACTGGACGGCTGTACTCTCCTGTGGCTGTTCTGACTTTAACATTACGAACTCGTCCATCTGGTCCAGGATAAACTTCGATTATTCGGCCCACTGCCCACTTGCCTCTTACTGCATTTTGCTCAGCCACTGTTACTATGTCATTAACTTGTACGTTTCGCTTCTCCACGTGCCACTTCTTTCTCGGTACTAGGACAGGAAATACGTCCCTAGTCCAACGCTTCCAGAACGAGTCGACAATTTTTTGCACGAACTCCACTCGTCTGCGTGGGTTTCTTGTGTCTTTGAACGGACCTTGTGGTACTTCTGGTGTTGCTCTTCCAAGGAGCATGTCGTTCGGACACAGGTAGGCTCCGTCATCTGGATCAGTGGGAATGCGACCGATGGGGCGTTGATTCACTAAGTTTGCAACTTCTAAAAGACAGGTGTACAGCTCAAAAGGCGTTAGAAGCTGCTCGCCAATTGCTATCTTAAGTGATTTTTTACAGCTCTTTACAAGGGCTTCTGCACATCCATTTTGGTGTGGCGCAGCTGGTGTAGTGAAGATCCACTGAATTTTCTTTTCCCCGCAGAACTCACGTAATTGATTGGCATCTAGACCTTCCACCATCTCTCTCAGTTCGTTAGCAGCACCAACCATCTGTGAACCGTTATCGCTTAGCATTACTGCCGGGTAGCCTCTGATTGAAAAGAATCTTCTTAGGACGTGCATAAACTCCATTGTAGTTAGGTCAACTGCTAATTCCAGATGGACAGCTCTTGTGTTTAAACAGGTAAAGATGACGCCATAGTGCTTAGCCGTCTTGTTTCTCCCGATTCTTACGCTGTAAGGACCAAAGTAATCGCAGGCGGTATAGTGGAACGGCGGCGTGTTTGGTGCTAAGCGGAGAACAGGGAGGTCTGCCATAAGTTGCGTTTCAGCCTTGTGTGCCAATTCACGGCAGAATGCACACTTGAATTTCACAGATTTGCTTAACTTGTTCGCCTTCAAGATCCAAAACTTTCTCCTGGTCTTGCCTGTCGTAGCTGCCACCCCGGTGTGTCCGTGCTGATGGGCGTGTCTTGTTACCAGCAAAGAGATCCAGTGGTCACTTGGAAGAAGAGCGGGGTGTCTTGTCTCATATGACACGATAGCTTCGTCCACTCTTCCTCCAACTCTTATTACTCCGTTTTCATCTTTGAACGGGCTGAGAGATTTGAAATCACCTCTTTCTAGGCGGCTGTGCAAGGTTGACTGTGCTTGCTTTATCCAGTAAATCTCTGCTTGCTGAAGCTCTTCAGGGGCCAGCGGTCCTTCCTTTCCGTCTTGATCGTATTTTCTCAGTCGTATTTTCACCGCTAGTCTGCGTATACGTGCCGTCACGCGGATTAGTTTTCTCCAGCTGGAGAACTTGGACGGATCGATCGCATCTTTAGCTTTCTGCGTTGCAGCTGCGGTCAGTATCCGTGCTTGTCGACGTTCCATGTCTTCATCTGAGCCTGGCGAAGCGATCTTAATCGGCCACCGACCTTCTGGTAAGTACAAGAACTCCGGGCCATTCATCCATCTGCCCTGCAGTTCATCAACAGAGATCCCTCGTGACAGGTCGTCAGCTACATTATCCTCACTGGGGATGTGCTTCCACTGGCTTGGATCTGAGTTACTCTGAATTTCTCCCACTCTGGAGGATACGAACGGTTTGAAGCTGCGAGACGGACTTTGAATCCAGGCCAAGGTGATAGTGCTGTCGGTGAAGAACTTAACATCTTGAAACTGTACCCTAGTTTCCTCCTGAATGGTTTTGGCTAGGCGGGTTGCGAGAACGGCTGCCTGTAGCTCCAAGCGCGGGATCGTGAGCTGTTTCAGCGGTGCTACTCGGGACTTCGCTGCGATGAACTTGACTGAGTAAGTGTCATCCTTTCTTTGGCGTAGGTAGGCGCATGCTCCGAATGCGTCTTGCGATGCGTCAGCGAAAACACACAGCATTGGCGGATCCACGGCTTTGTCTGCAGTTAAACATCTTTCGAAGGACACATTGTCCAACTCTTTCATTTCTTTGAACAAAGAGATCCACTGATCCTGAACTGCGACTGGTACCTCATCGTCCCAGTCTAATCCCAACTGCCACAGTTTTTGCAGCCCTATCTTCGCCCTGATTATGAATGCTGCAGCGAATCCAATCGGATCGTAAATTCGAGCCACCTGGCTTAAGATCATTCTCTTCGTCATCTTCAAAGGCACAGGGTTTGGTCTGTCGTCTAGCTTTAGCAACTCTGTCCTCACTCGGAAGTAGAACTCGTCTGTTCGAAAGTTCCACAGGGTTCCCAGGACTTTCCCCTCGTTTCCTTGAAATAGATTCATCTCCTTCTCTGTGTCACTGTTTTCTTTCTCTTCAAGCATCTCGTTGGAAATCCATCCTTTAACTTTGAATCCTCCAGTCTTCAAGACCTTGTCAATATCTGTCGTTAATTTTCGGGCTTCATGTACTGTGTCTACAGAATCGCAGATGTCATCCATGTACACGTTGCTTGTGAGGACTTCAGCTACTTCTGGGTAGTCTACCTTGTTCTCTTGAGCTGTTTTCCTCAGGGCTATTTGCGCCATAGCGGGTGCAGGCTTGTCCCCAAATGTGAGAACAGTTTTGAGGTAGATGTCAGGATCTCTGTCCGTTTCCATGTTTCTCCATAGAAAGCGATGCACATGTTGATCCCTCTCGGGAATTAGGATCCTATGATACATCTTGGAGATGTCTCCCATAACTGCGACTTTCTTCTCTCTGAATCGTAAGACAACTCCAAATATGCCGTTTAAAAGATCGGGACCTTTCTTCCAGTAATCATTCAGAGTATGTCCTTGAAATACAGAAGATGAATTGAAAACAATTCGAACTGGAGTGCTCTTCTTGTCTGGCCTCAGCACGGCGTGATGAGGAATGTAGTGAACAGGTCCTTGATACGCGTTTTGTTCTTCCTTGGACAGCTTTCGCGCAAACTTCATGCTTTCCATTTCTTCCATCTGTTTGCAGTAGGCTTCGACTTGTTCAGGGTTTCTTTTCAGGCGTCGTTTTGTTGACTCTAGGCGTTTCATTGCCAAATCTTTGTTGTCTGGGAGCAGGGTGGGGTCCTTTCTCCAGGGGTATGGAATCATCCATTGACTTCCAACTTTGATACATGTTTCCTCTATTAGCTTAGCTTCTTCTCTTTCTGTTTCAGACAGTTTGTCTGCATCGCAGACACAGGGTTTCACGGCCACACCCATAGTCTCTGTTGTCCAGAAGTCAGTTAAGTCTATTGGTGAGGCGTACTTGACGTGTAATATGCTGGTTATGTCACAGATCTGCTCTGGTTTTCCTCCAAAAACTACCCATCCAAGTGGCGACTTGCGAGCTAGTAGATGGTCCACTTGTCTCGTTTCACCAGCATGCATATGTGCGTGATCAATACCGATTAGCAGGTCCACATGTCCCTTGCCGCGGCGAAATCTCGTGTTAGGCTGGCCAAGAAGCTCCGGTAAGTGCGAAGTTTTCACTGTTGGGATTTCATCACTGATGCTCTGAATGCCGATCGCTTTAACGGTAAAACGCTTGCCGGTGTCTATGCAGGTTAGCTGAATTTTGTATTCTTTGGTTTTCATTGACTCTTCCTCCCCGCCAACTTTAGTAATTGTTATGGAAACATCCTTTCCCTTCAAGCCGAGAGTTTCTGCGGTATCCTGACGAATAAGGCTTACTTGAGCGCCAGAGTCAAGAAGAACATTTCCACATTTAAATAGGCCGTTAGCGCTGCCGATGTTTGCGGAGAGTACAGGGAGAATAGCTTCTTTCGTATTGACTGATGTAGCGACGCTAATCTTGACAGTATTGCTCTTATGAAGCAGCTGATGGTGATGTTGTGGACACCGCATTCCATTCTCCAGCTTTGCGCACTGTTGTTTACGCCTGCAGTTATCTACAGTGTGTCCCCTTCCGGCCCTCTTCAAACAGCTGAAGCACAGGTGATTTGCCTTTGCAGTTGCGATACGGTCATCAATGCTGAGAGCTGTAAACTTCGGGCATTGATCGGGCCAGTGGGATGAAGTTTTGCACAGCCAACATTTGTGCCAGACAGGTTTGCCGTCATTAGATGTGTAGTGATTCACGTGGCGTCTTCCAGATGAGCCCACTCTGATAGGAGCTGTGGCACGCATTCGTGACTTCATTTCCACGTTCATCCAGTTCATCAACGCTTCCAGGGTAGCAGGCTTCTTTTCTCTCTCCAGATCTCTCGCCCAGACCTTTCTGTCGTCAGAGCACATCTTTTGTTCGATAATGGAAAGCATATGGCTGTTGTCCATATCACTAGGGAGACCAACTTCTTTCAGGGTATTATAACATCTCTTGACTAGATGTACCAGGTCGCAAAATCGCGCATCTTCCCCTTCCTGCAAGGCTTTAAATTGGACAATATCCTGGGTCACAGTGTCTGACACAAATCTCGGGTCGACATAGATCGAGTCCAGATATTCCCAGGCGGCGTCATAATCACTTCCGATACCTTTGATCAGTTCTAGCGGCTTATCTCTCAGGCATGTACGCAGGAGCGTTATTGCATCTCTCTTTGTGTATTTTGCTTCTATTGCGTGTTTGAAGTCAGAGCGGAAAATTGCATAATCTCTTACATTCCCAGCGAAAACAGGTAGTTTTGGTTTTTCGAGCTTAAACGTGCACGCGCCAGCTTGACCTTTATCACTAGTGGTTTCTTTGTTTATTGCGGGATTTTGCTTGTCATCGGTCTTTTGAACACTGTTAATTTCTTTATCTGAAGTGCCTTCAACTTTTCCGGCGTTAATTTCTGGGGGTGTTTGGCTAATTGGTTGAATATTTGTCATTCCAGGGGTGTGGCTAGGTGTTGGAGGCTGCATATTTGGAATTCCTTCATTACCCGGTACTTCATCGGTTAAAGCGCTCTCCTTTCCTTTACTTAAATCACCATTCTCAGCTAAATCTTTCGAACCACACTGCTCAACACTTTCAATGAACATTTTCGCGTCTACTTCTAGCCTCATGAAAATTTCTTGGCATTCAGAGAGCCATTTTTCTTCAGTTTCATACGCTTCATCATCTTCGATGTGCTTGGCATAATCCTCATGCTTAGCCACTAAGTTCTCATACGCTCCCTGAAGCTTAATTATGGCTTGTCTTACCTCATTCGGAGGCCTTTTGTACTCAACTGCATGTACCAACGCTTTTCCAACTCGTGTAAAGTTCGATTTGACAGTACGTCGGTCGGTCTTGGCTTGTTTTACCGCCGCTTCATCCATGACCGAGTGCGTTTCTGTGGATCAGCGCAGGGGTTTTCTTCATCCAGCCAAGAAATCGAATGAAATGGTTCCGTAAAAAACCAAGTAGACAATCTAATTGGGCTACGCCAATCGTATAATTTATTCCAGGATTCAAGATTATTCGATCTAAAGAGGTAATACAAAATTCCATTGAGAAACCAAACAGACGATCGGAATATAAACGCAAACCTAAGTTACATTGTTTTAAGCCTGAGTTACAGTACTAAACTTACTTCTTTGACGATGTCCAATCAGATTGTTTTGCGGTTTGTCCAGGTCAGGCAACAGATAAACAGATTTGAAAACAGCAGAAAACGGGTCAGCGAAACAGGTCAGCAACGAAGGCGTTCACAGTGAAAATATCTGCGACAAAAACTAACTTATCCAAGCTCAAAGGTCAATTGACCGTATCGGTTACGCGGCTAAATGTCAATCAAAAGGTATTTAGGAAATCAAACGTCAATCAAATGCTAATTGTTCATATATTAACGGAACAGAGACATTTGATAAATTTCAAACAATAAGACTAGAGTCTTTGTTGAATATAAAGTTGCACATTGTAAACAAATAAGCTTAGTTCTCTGTCGGTTTTCGCCGTATACCGATAACCTCACGTCTAAAAGTAATAAAACTGTATTTGTAAATACTGCCAGACGAGTTTTGAAGTTTTCTTTGTGTTAGTAAGGACAGCCGCTTCGTAGACTGCTATAATTTCTTCTTGTTTACCGTTGGAAGACGGAAAACCATTGATTTGCTATCTTTGACAGCTTTTGACGCTCGTTTGTTGTCATGCATACTGCGTTTACAAATTATGGAGCCTTCCTCATTTTGTTTGTTTAATTTGTTGGGTTTTGCGAAATGCTTGGCTGAATTTCTTCTAAGGTTATTGGTAAAAGACTGCTAAAGCTACGGCCGAAAAAGGACTGCAAAGCCGTCGGCAAAATTATATTCAAATTACGCTTCAGTACGAATAATTATTAAACTTGAACACTGTAAGTCTTTGAGATTTTGGACGTTTTCCGCCTTCTAAATGCATTTCTTGGCTTTAACTGGAATGACAATCAATCTTAAA
Organism: Orbicella franksi; assembly: GCF_964199315.1. Taxonomy (NCBI): domain Eukaryota; kingdom Metazoa; phylum Cnidaria; class Anthozoa; order Scleractinia; family Merulinidae; genus Orbicella; species Orbicella franksi. The sequence goes on from NC_138149.1 coordinate 8,535,624, forward strand.
CGAATTTTCTGAAACATTTCTGCCGGGAGGATGGAGGGGGAACACCTGGAAAAATTGGGCGGGGGTGTGCGACCCGCTTCCCAAAACCCTTACCCTATTTACGACGGCAATCTGCGATAATCCCACCCCAGTTATGACCTGACCATAAATTCGAAACCCTATTTATGACCGGGTAACCCGAAAACACTGACCCCCGGTCCGCGGACCCCCACTACGGACCGGGTCTGCGGACTACCTATGGACCGGTCCACGGACTACCCCTACGGACCCCCTCTACAGACCACCTCCCAAAATAGAATGAAAATAAGAAACAGATATTTCACTTAAGGGTTGTCTAATAGATTACTTGTGTCGGCAAAATTTCCAACGTTACAGTGTGCAAATGTAACATTCTTGGGTTCAGGCTCCGGCGCAAGATATATCATTACAAATTGCCATTTTCTTTACCGTGGCCATACAGTATATGAAAGCCTGGGAAGCCTCCAGGACGCCTCCGGGAAGCCTCCGGGAAGCCTCGAAATTTGTGCTCTTTCCTCTCTGCCATTTTGTACAGCCTATTCTCGCGTAGATTCGTGAAGTCGTTACAGGCTTCATAATTTGCTTAGCGGAATTACAGATACAAATAAGCTTAAACCGCCTATTTGAACCTAAAAAAACACCTCCCATAGCCCGATTGAGCCACAAATGAAAGTTAAAAACTTTCCTTCTTTTTGCCGTCGGCATCTCCTTACGCTTTTAGGCATTTCTTGTTTTTGGGGGGGGGGGGGAGGGGGGCGTGTTAATTTCATTTGCACAGTGTAACACTCGAAATTTCGCCGATATGAGTTATCTATTAGACAACCCATTAGTGAAATATTTTTTTCTCATTTTTATTCTATTTTGGGGGGTGGTCCGTAGAGGGGTCCGTAGGGGTAGTCCGTGGACCGGTCCATAGGTAGTCCACGGACCCGGTCCCTAGTGGGGGTCCGCGGACCGGGGGTCAGTGTTTTCGGGTTACCCTTTATGACCTGACCCTTAAATCAAAACCCTGTTTCAGACCTACGTTACAATTAGTTCCCTAGTTCAGACCAATGTTAAATTACCGTAAGAATAATTTGTGAAGGGCCTTTGTTGATTTTCTTTTCGATAATGACGAAAAGTAGCTTCTTCGAAAAAACATACCCATATCAAGGCTAGAGTGCAAAATCCATGCTCTATTTATGACCAAAAATGGCCAAAATCAGCTAAAATCGATTCCCTATTTATGACCAAAACGGCTGAAAAACCACACCCTTTGGGGCTGCACATACCTATATAGCCCATATAACGGAGTACCCCCCGCTCCGGGCATTTCTGTCATCCTTCGTTTGATTCAGGTGTAGGGATATGCCTATCATGTTTATGTAGTTTCCCTCGGTTTTGTTGTTGTTGAAATGTTGAGTGGGTGATTAGTATTGCACTAGGCTGATGCAGCAAGTATGGAATAGAATTAACCAAAATACTAAATCCATACACTCTTCTGAAACCTGGTAAATTGCTAATAGCACCTCCATATCCCCTTTTGTACATGAACATGAACTATTTCTTCTGCATCAATCAGTGACCCTGCATGCAAAGAAAGCTCTGCACTGAGTTTGATTACATTGGTGCTTCTGCATTTGGTTGGGGATACACGGTCCCTATTTTTTCAAGTTTTGGGGGGTTCATGTGTTCAGCTTTGGTGCATGTAGGATATATTTTTTATCCATTTAGCTGTAATGTTACTGATGTGTTTATTAAACATATGGCTCAGCTGACCAAATGGACATACATGTATACATCACACCCTCCAAGTGTGTTCAATTGTCTGCATGTAGTGAAGGCAAGTATAACTTACTTATAGCTTACTTATTAATTTTTGAGATAATTTAGTGTCAAAATTTTATAATTAATGGAGTCACCCAGTAGTTAACAGTCCCTGTAATCCACAATCTTAGCGTAGGAAAAAATAAAACACATCAATTATTGAAGTTGAATTATAAAGTTATTATTGGAAGCCTACATGTAATATTCATTAACAAAGTGTTATTTTTACCATTTATGTCAGAGGAATTTTGTTATTGTGAATGTTGCAATTTTGCAGTAGGGAATGGACCTCATTATATTCCTGTATGCTGTTCTTAATACTGCACAGCTGTCATACCTTTAACTGTATCTTTTTACAGTCACTTTTGGGAAGTGTCCTAAGGCTATGTAGAATTGCAGTAGTTTTCAAAAGGTAGTATTAGTATTAGTATTAGGTAGCATATTTTATGAAAAAAACTGAAATGTTGATAGATGAACAGCATAAAGGCAAATAGCAATGCATGATTATGCTATAAAATACATGCACAAATTCACGCCACCACTGAGTCAATTGTAAACATTGTAACATATAGATTTAGCCAAGCCTAAAAGTGGAGCTCCTGGGCTGGTTTGCTCAAAGCCCGATTAAGCTAACACAGGATAAGCAAAAATTTTGATTTGAGTTTTTGTGGTTTTCTGTTTGTAATGTCTGGCCTTCTGTTTTGAGTTTCAATAATCTCAAACTACATAAAACATAAGCAGTGAAAAACTGATTAACAAGTTAACCGAGCTTGAGTCCATGATCTAATCGAAAACTGGTACTTGGTCAGTGATCAACTTTCAAACAAACATGTCACCTTGATGAGCTCTAAACTTGAGCCCATGATATTGTCACATGATACTGGTCAGCGGATACCTTGTTTTGACAGCTGTCAATTGACCATAACATGGATGTCCAAAATCATAAATTATGTGTGATTAAATCAAGGCTGCATGACTTGCTATTAGCTGGAGTATGGCCGCCATGTTCCGCATGGTTGGCATCGTTGGGCGCAAGCACCACAATCCACACCACTAGCCATGTTGACCATGAAAAAAGAGTTGTATGGTTTTCTATTTCTATGCATGCATGTGGTTCTGTTTCTATAGTTATGGGGCTCCGCTTGGTGGCAGCTCCCAGGAGCTCCGCTATGAAGGTGGCTGTATCATAAATTGTTTCAGAAAAAATGGAAGTAAGGAATAAGTTCGTGGTTCAAGGTTATCATATACCTTTAGAGGTGTTTTGCATCCAAGAGAAGTAATGCTTCTGTTTTATACTGTACTGTAGATACCTAAACCCCTATATCAAATTAAAGCTTATAGAGCTGGTTGTCAAACAAGACCAAGAATTTTGAAATAAAATGAACTGTCCAATTATCCAGGCCCCCTATTGGGAGCATCCAAATCACCTTTAGAAAGCTACAGGTCAATGCAATTTTTTTGCTAATTTAATTTGTCACTCAGGTTCCAGCTGAATGTGTCTGAATTTTGCCATATTCAATTCCAGTGAAAAGTTACCGAACATTTTTGAAATAGGATTTAAAAAAATATATGGAGTGATTGTACAAAAATCCCTCTTGGGAAAAAAAAATATTTCAAAAAAAAATATTTTCTCTGACTGTTTTTATTGTTTACATGTCAAATTAGCTACATCGCTTAGATGCAAGACACTTCAAAAGGCATATGTTAACCCTGAAGACACAGCATTTACAACAGAGTGATTCTGAACTATATCCTTATTCTAGATGTAGATTAAACAATTATATCAATATCACCCAAGACTGCATAACCTTCATGACCTAAAGGCAAAGTCAAGATCAGATCTACTGACTGTTTTTTTTTTAAACGGAAGCTTGGGATTGTATAATGCCAGATATGCATGTTTGCCAAAATGACTAGACATCCCAATTTGTGTAGAGTTTTTTTCTTTAACCAGCACATTCAATAAAGTCTAAAGAATGCAAACAGTTTTAAGACCTAAATGGAAGATCAGGAAGTCTATAATTAGCTGGACCAGGACAATAAGCATCAATTGAGAAGAAAGTCGAAGCCACTAGATGAAATGAAACAGTTTTTAGATGCTGCAAAAGTGTTACTTTTTTCTTTTCAGTCCTGACTAAAGTGTCATCATGTTCAAGATCATATATTTCATGAAAAGGTTGCAAGGATAATATTTGAAATAATTTTCTTACATGTAATTGGCCTATTGCAATAGTGGACGACATCGCCTCAGCAAAGAAAGGAAGATCTTCCAGTGTCATTTGTTGATTGCGATTATAAAAAGTAAGAGAGATACCAAATTTACATACTCCAGAACTGCTGATTAAGCTTTGACAATCCTACCTGCAAGACAACAAAAAAGGCTTGCATGAACTCTTTAGATCACACGAAATACATCAAATGAATGGTTCTTGATCCTTCTCAAACAGCACTCGACAATTAATGTTACAAGATGCAACTATGGTACTGATAAACATGATGCATGCGCTGATTTTTCATGAGAGCATATACATTGCTGATGAAAACTTTAAATAAGCATAAAAGCAAATGACTTTTAATTAGCTAAATTTGGAAAAAAAGTAGACATAGAGTTCTAGAGCTGGTATTCTTCATTTGCACTATCACACAATAAAAAAATTAATTCGAATTAACCATTCCGTGGATAAATTCAAAACATTGTGATGTTATAGGCGATAAATAAAGAAGACACTTCCAGGTTTTAGCTCTACAGGCTGTGCATTTTCCCAAGCTTCAGATATTTGTCAAAATATTTTGTGCAAATTTACAGAGCCCAGTATGAGGCCGCCATGTTGGTGTGCCTCCATTGTACACCAATATCGCAGCAGGAAAATAGTGTAAACATCTGGAATTTACTCTGGAGGTCTAGGTGGCTGATTATCTGAATTCAACAAGCAAACATCTAAATAAGCACTTTTCCTAATACTTTAACTTCTACAAAGGCTAAATATCACAAGATAAGTAAATATTTTTTGCCAAATTCGTTTGTAGCTTTATGTTACGCATAACTCTGAAATTCAAAATGTGCTCATTTCCAGACAAAGCAAGCTATCAAGCCAAAAAGTTGTTAAAAGATATATATTGGTGGCCAGCTCTTTAGTTTTGGATGTTAGAAAATGACGATGTCACGTGCAAACGAAGATTGCATCCTTGAGGTCAGATTGGGTAAGATTTGAGTCCTAGATTGAATGTTTTTTTAGCATTAACGTCTCAATATTAATTTTATTTCAAACAAATTAGAACCTAGTAGTTCACTAAATAGCTTAATTATTTAAGTACCTGTATTGCCTGTAAGGCTTATATTTATCAGCCGAGGGAAAACAGCAACTCCTTCTACATGTACATGAAGGAATTGTTTGACTCAAGAAAAATAACTTTTAGCTTCTGAACTTATTAGCTTGCAAAGAAAGTTGTGTCTGATAGCACAAAGCCTAGCAGTTCCTTGAGAAATATTTTGAGGAAATCAAATTACACAAGTACTGTGAGAGATGAAATTTTGGGGGGCTAGGGAGAATGACTTTTAGGCAAGTATGGTATAGTTACAGCTTGCAGAGAGGATAGGCCAAAAAAATGGTTTTCATTTCTTCGCACCCTGCTGATGCTTACTTTGGGAGATGGTGCAAACCATTCCAGCAGGAGTGAAGAGATCTAATTGTATCTTGAAGAGACAAAAATCTCCAACTTTACACAAGGGTATACTATTAACTTTTGATATTTTTGGGAGAGATATGGTAGAGATTAGGAACTGAGTATAACCAATAAAGGATATAATGATTAATTAAAATGCTGTCTTTCTGCTTGAGAAGGTGGCAAGGAATAAGAATGTCATCAAGCAGAGGAGACAGTTTTTTTGTTACATGATCAAAATTTCCATTACATTTAAAATGCATGCTCTTTTGTCAATGATCAAACCTAGAGGTAGATACAGAAAATTCAGAAAGAAGGAGCCAAGTTTTTTTTTTTAGCAAGAACACAACTTCTCCCACTTCATATGGATATACTAAATATAGTGGGTGACACCTTAGAATGTCTGAAAAATTAACTACCCTGAAAATTGAAGACCAAACAGATTTAAGTAAATGGTGTTGCTTGAAGTACAAACAGCCCTATGCATTTTAAGCTTGCTTTGCAAGAGGAGAGGAGTGATGAGAGTAAACAAAATCTTTTATGTTCCACTTTCTGGTTGTGACTCCTGCAAGTCAAAACTACATAACACAGAAATACCACAAACAGCTTACCTGTTAGGGGTTCAAGCAAAGTTTCCCAATTATGTATTTGTAAAACACAGGAAACACTATTTTACAAAGAAATACTTATTACAGTCAAACTCACAAAACTGTGAAAGCCTAAAATATGTCTGGAATGTTTATTGTGTAATAACCATTCATGAGTGAGATCTTCAACCACAGAAACCACAGAGCATGGATGTATTGCATTGGTCACGGAACATTAAATACTGCATAGTTTTGGTTTTTGCTTCGTCCTAAGATACACCTTCTGTCTTTATATATTAATGAAAGTCTAAATTTTGTATCAAGGACCAAATCCAGTATTAAGTTTGTGGGATTATCATTTTGGAAAACAAGAATTCCGCTGAAGCATACAGTTACTCAAGCAAAGCGATGGTTAATTTGACACAGCTATAAATAGGGATGAATAAAAATTTAAAATTCTGGTGGTTTCACTAACCTTGGTATCATCTTTGGTTAAACTAGCGACTCAAATTATTTTAGCAAATAATTACAATCCCCTGGGCCGGGTGGTTCGGTGATCTAAACACCCTGAAAAGATTGACCATGATAAATGGAAATGTTTGCTAATTTTGATATTCGTTGTGGCAAACAGTAAACACCTCAATTTTCCACTGGTCCTTTCCAAATAAATTTGCACTTGATTCACGTATTTACAAAATATAATGGAAGACTTCCATTTTCATCAATGTCACTCGTCGCTTTTCGTCGTTATCAAAATTATCAAACCTGTAATGAAACGAAGTAATGAAAGTTATTTGGATTGTTTGCACTTGAGTGTTTCAACGGCCGCCAGTCGTGTCAGCCCAGCACATTGGTTTGTGAAAACAGTTTTCTCTCGTTAAAAATATCCCAAACCCTCTTTGCTAGTGTTTAAATGGTCTGTAACAGCAATTATCTCATTTCTTGTATAACTGAAATAGAGGATTTATTTTGAGACCGGTCACCAAACAAATTTGTTCCAACATTTAAGTACATTGCATATGGGAGTAGACTCTTTTTCCTTTATGTTCTAAAGATACTAATTTATGCAATGCATCATTTACTCTGTACTGATGGCACTAGGGGTGGCGAATGGTCCTTCAAAAACCATTAGTCTCGCAACATTTTTGCCAAATTTCACAGGTCTCGCAGTCTTGTTTTTTAGCTGTTATGTGTGTCTCGCAGTCTTGATTTTTCTCACAAAGCTGTCTTGCAGTCTCGATTTTTGTTCAAGGCTAAGAAAGTCGCGAAGTACTGATTTGTTTATTTTCTTTTTTAGTAAAGTTAAATGACATCACAACATCTTAGAACCTGAACGTCTTGAGTTCGCATTTCAAACACTTTAAAGTCGCGGTCTCGCAATTGAAGAAACTGAAATGTTTCGGGCGCGCAAAGAAAAACGCTAATCTCGTCGTCTCACAAAGTCTCGCATTTACCATTCGCCACCCCTGGCACTGCTTACAAGATTCCAACAGTTTAGGTGTTCTATATATTTTAATGATTCTGTGGTTATTTTATGAAAGGGCTATGGGAATGACTGTACAATCAAATATTCTTTGATGGGCTATGTAATTTAGTAATGTACAAAGATATGTTCAGGTTTCACTTCCACTATGCTGGCAATCAAATTGAAAATCGTCAGTGTAAAACGCATACTGTGAACTGCAGACCTGGGTAAAATGCAGACTGCAGACTACAGACGTCATAAGTATATATCGTTTTATAATAATAGTATCAGGCGCTGATCTTAAACATGATTATTCAGGCTAATTGTAGTGAAAGGCTGCACTCCGGTCAGGCTGAATCACGCTCCAGTTAGACTGAATATCACTCCAGTTAGCCTGGATATCACTCAGGTTAGCCTAAATAATGCTCCAGTTAGCCTGTTTACTGTTAGGTCTCAATGGTGGAAATGGTAACATCATTCAGTTAAAAAGTCAAAACTCTGTAGTCTGCATTTTACTCTCAGTCTGCACTTTAGTCTGTAGAGAAAAATTATTATTATTTTTGTTGCAAAATATCTGTTTTGGTTGTCAAAATCATCTGTTTGCAGTCAAACAGTGTCTGAACCCTAGAGCCGAGTTCAACTATAGTTTTCTGATATACCATTGGTTGTAAATACACATCAGGATTCAACCTCTTTTGTTTTCACTTGAACCATATTGTTGTGATCATAAACTTAAGTTTTTCAATTTTTGCTCAGATTTGACAGAATATACACATGGTAGACCTTGATGCAAGCCAACAAATTCCAAAAGTATTCTCTTAAATGAGTCTGACAGATAAGAATGGTTCAGTACATATGTCTTTACCTTGAGGGCCTTGAATACAGCTGTACATGGTTCAAACACAATCAAGACACAACTGGCATCTGTACTGGCGAACACTTAACTTAAGTGTAATATGTGTTGCCCATGGTGTAATTTTCAGTCCAGAACTATTGTACTGTAGAACTGTTCTCTATTAAATATTTTTGTAACAGTTTGTTTACAAATAGTAAAAAGCGTCGGTGGTCCTCCTTACAAACTGCCAATGAAAATGCTTGTTAGAATCTCACCTTACGTTGCCCTACAGGAAATGAATATATTCACTGTTTTTCCTCAAAGTGATTACATGTAACTGAAGTTTTGATTCTCAAATTCATCTCTTGACTTTAGAGAGTTTTAAATACACAAGTTTTGAATATATCTGGTGGGAACACAATAAGCATGTCAACTAACCTTACTAATTATAAATAGCCAAGTTTATTTAAGCATGAACTGCAAGATTTATGTTGAGGTCTTGCGTCACATGGAGAGGATGCTTTGTTTTGAGTGAAAGTTGTTGTAAAAGACCTCAAAAACCTATGAACACTTTGATCTATTTTGAGGATCAAAGTATTGCCCTCAAATCAGGTCTCCTTGTAGATCATGTGTAAGGCTTACTGCCATTGACTACCTTGGTGCTATGAGAATCATGGGCATACACAACAAGTCTCTTCTCGTAGAGTATGTTCATTCTTTATTTTTAGCACACCATGAAAACCGAAAGTAACACCACTGGTGTTGCACCAAGATGGGCTCAACATGCCAACTTCCAAGTGATGGCTGAAAAAGCAGTTTTTGTTGTGTACAATATCCAAATAAAAAAGTGGACCATTTTACCGAAACGCTGTGTATGCTCACTGGCTCTTGTCCATGGCTTACACGAATACATTGGGCAACACAGTTTGCAACAATATTTGTTATCCAACCAATATCTCAGTTGATAAGTCACTACAGACTCAATCAGACTGGTCAAGGCAAGAAATAATAAGTCACTGACACATCGGATCTGTTCATTCTCACAGATACAGTACATGTACACACAAATTATATCGGTTAAAAAATTACAATTAAACAAAAATCGTGTTACTGTTATATAAACTTGCACGGGTTATAGACGACTTTATTTGTACTTCTGTATCTCTATTGAACAACTGCCGCCACAATATCATCATGTACATGTACAATATACACATATTTCAAGTAGGTGTTCTATAAGTCCAAACATCGTCATTAAACTGGCTTACCGTACGGATAGTTAAGTTAAGTTATTCGAAATTTTGCCAACGGCTATCAGAAAATCTTCACCAGCGAAAGGTCTCAGATGAAACGAAATTGAAAGCGTGTGTGTGACGTCGAAACTAAACAACGATCGCATGATACTGCGTAAGAGATTTCTCTGTGGCACTGATGTAAGCTTAAATTATCCATTTGGGATTTCTTTGCGACATGTTCCGTTCGTTCCACCTAGTACAAAACCATCACAAACAACACGGTGTAATTTAAGGCTACAAAATCTAAGTTGTTATGTGTCCAAACCCGTCCGTTTGTCACAAAAAAGCCTTATACCGAAGCGAACAGATCGAACCTTCGTGATCAATTGATATTGAATTCCTTTGAAGACATACAACACATTTGAGCGTATGTTATCTTCAATCTAACTCACCAACAGGCTGACTTTTCCCCACTGAAACCTGTAGAAGACACAGCTGTATCAAACATAGTGTTAACACGAGGAAAGCGGTCGATATATTCCTTGAACGAGGCATGATAACTCCGAAACGTACAGCTCTTTCATCAACTTTCCGCTACTCATCTACATGTGCACTCTGGGATGGAATGACGTCATTAGGTCTCGATGCTCGTGACGTCCACTTCCGCAGGATGAAATATAGCGAGGATATTGCACGGTGGCGAGAAGATATGAATTTTATGTTCGAGTGGCAAGAACAATATCTCACGAGTGAGCGAAGCGAACGACGTGTAATGTTCTTTTTATTATATGGAGAAACCAATTCAACCAAAGCAAAAGGCGGGAATCGTGAGGTCATTGAACGATACGACACTCACAAAGGTGACATACGGAAAATACGCCACTCGGGTCCCGGATGAAGTGGCGTATGGAATCTACGAGTGGTTTAGTTCCCAGTAAAACACTCTTCTCCGTATAATAACATTGGTTATAAATAAACTAGCAAAAGATTTCTCTCGTGATTGAGGTGAAATCTCGATATCCACTCAACCTCTTGTAATGACTATTTATTTTGTTCAATTTGTTTTTATTTTATTTGCAGTTTTTTTTTTTCGCTGTCGATACGATACAAATCGCACAATGTTAACAACTATTAACTATCATTATTACGTGAAAAGACCTCACAAATACTCTGTTGCTTTTAACCCGAAGAGACTATGATCATAGTCTTGTTGTAACTCAGTAAACGTTAACATAGACGGCTCAGCTGGGAAGAGAAACGAATACGTTCGATTTGTAACATTTCGGCAAAATCGACTGATAAAAACAAGGAAATCGAAAGTCCCCTGTGGGCTTGCAACGAGGCGGAAAATCTAGAGAGTTCCAGCTCTGCTGAGGGCAGACCAGAAGTAAATGTCTGCATGACTAATTTAACTCTTTGCCTGATGTTGAACTTGGCTTCCCAGTGGCGTGATTCAATAATCATGATCGGTCTGACAAGGGAGTAAAATTATCGTTTTCCGAGAAACAGAAGAGGATCACGTGGTATATAGAGATGCCAGCATTTCTCGGAAATGAAAGGCTTTCAGCCGTATACCGAGACAGCAGGGTTTCTCTGAACCTTGTTTCTTTGAATTTTGTTTTCTTTGTGTAAAAATAGTGACGCATGTTTGATTTAAAATCTCTCTGATAAAACCAACTTATAAAAGGGAGTTCTGAAAGGTTCTGGACCTATGAAAATGGGATGCCGGGCTAATTTTGTTGTGGAAACTTCGCCACTGGACGCTTTGTTGTCAATTTAACACGTCAGCAGTTCGTGCTACAATTTGGCAACAAAAAGAAAAAAGAAAAAAAAAAAAAAATCAGATTCAAAGATTTTTGTATAGTTATGATTAACAATGGATTATTGACCGCGAGATCAGAGCCACACGAACACAGACTACATGGAACTGCATGTTAATCAGTCATTTGCGTTTAAATCGAGATATTTTTTATTGCAGCGATTTATCGCTCTTGATCGACGCAGTACAAGAACCGCTGGGACTCGCAACAACGCATACCTCAGAAGAAGGCGTAGCCGTTTCCTATCTCGGAAGTGACAGGCTCACATGAAAGCCGGCAATTCTCGAGGCTTTCCGAGTTTAGTATTAGTTTAGTTTCATCAGATATCAGACCCTTTAAAGAAAGTTTTAGCAGGGTTGCTAAAGCGGTAAGTGACACTAAAATGCCGGCCCAAGGAGGCTGTCGACTACTGAGGCAGTCAGTGTAAAACGCAGATTGCGGACTGCAGACTGCAGGTCCTGCAGACAGGTGGTAAAATGCAGACTGAGTGTAAAATGTAGACTGAGGATAAAATGCAGACTGCAGACTACAGATTCTCTAATTGTACATCGTGTTATTCCATTATCTAGTGCCAAACATAAACAGGGTCATATTCAGGCTAATCGTAGTGAAATTCTGCACTCCGGTTAACCTGAATATCACTCAGGTTACTGCCTGAGTCTGAGTTACTGGTCTTCAGTCTTCATTTAACCCCCGGCCTGCAGTCTGCAGACTGGCCGAGTAATTCAAAGGACTTATCAGCAAGGTTTTGCCAATTTAACCGTCAATTCTTGCTTTAAATGGAGTATTAATCATTAATTTCAATGCTCGTGTTTTCGCAACTGACTCGATGACTGATGTTTCTGTGACTTTGTGGCCGTCATATTGGTGACCCTCCGAGGAAAACCAACATGACATCTCCAGCAAACAAAGCTCTGTAAATTTGGGTGAAATATTTCTCCGAATAACGCATGTATGAAAGACCGTACACAGAACTAAACATTGGCAAAGCCGTTTATCAATGCTTGTCACAAACCACGTGTAAAATCGTTGAGCCTGGCTGCTAAGCGGCGTGATTCCAGCGTGATCGTCCTGACACGGAAGTAAAATGTTCGTTTTCCGAGAAACAGTAAGGATCACGTGATATATCGAGTTGCGGGCATTTCTCGGAAAGCGATTTCCTAATACGAAGAAGACATTCCTTCTTCGCGTTTTGTTCAGTACAGCAGTTTTGCGAGGGGAAGAACGGTTTTCATGGAAAATAAATGCAGGTAAACAAGAAATAATGTTAGAGTCAATGAGCTAGTGAAGTGGACAAGAGTGTATTTAAAAGATTGAATACAACTGAGAACCTTAATTCGTGAAAAATCACCTCGAAGATGTGAAGTTAAGGCTCTTTAGGTTCAGTGCAGTGCTGTTTTCAACACGAAAAAGGCGTCGAGAACACTTCTAATTATGCTTTCATTGTTTTATCTCGGAAGACCCTCTGAATTAGTTTAAGGGACCATTACCTGAAGGATTCTGCAAAAATTATACCCAAAGGTACCCTGCAATTAAAGATGCTCTGCTCGCATGGTTACCCAAACGGCAGATGTTTCAACAAATACAAAGTTTCAGTCTAGATTATTTATTGTTAAATAGAACCAAAGCAAGATAAAGTCACAGACTAAGCTTGAACTAGTTTGTATTTTTTCCCAAAGCTAAACTTAAAGGCTGGTTTTCACTAGAACATAAGCACAAGCACAAGCATAAGCATAAGCACAAGTGAAAACAGCCGCGAGATAAACATACGCATAAGCAGAAACCTAAGAAGAACGAACCCACTTATTTGTCTTGTGCAGTTTTCACTAGTAACGCGCTCGACATAAGCATAAGCATAAGCACAAGAAAAACGGAACTGTTTGTTTTTCTTGTGCTTATGCTTATGCTTATGTCGAGCGTGTTACTAGTGAAAACTGCACAAGACAAATAAGTGGGTTCGTTCTTCTTATGTTTTTGCTGATGCTTATGTTTATGTCGGGGCTGTTTTCACTTGTGCTTATGCTTATGCTTGTGCTTGTGCTTATGCTCTAGTGAAAACCAGCCTTAACGCAGTTTAGATCGATAAGGGATCGTGATTGTGCCTATAATATTAAGTACAAAGTTCAATTCTTACACCAAATCTTTATGTTAACATTGAAACGCTGAAGTGTTTTTCGTTACGATCGTTTTCAGAGAACCAAATGTAGTGTTGGTCAGAAAAAACATGAAAGTTTGTAACATTCAATGTTGATATTTTTCTTGCAGATGAACTTCAGAAGTGGCTTACGTTAGTTCCTTGGAGAGAATGGGTGAGTGACAATAGTCTAGTTTGGAACTACACAAATCTCTAAGGTCCGCTTCATTCTTACTCATAGCTACAGATATTGCAGGGTGAGACATGATCATCGAGCAGCGACGCTAGGAAACTAAATTTTGTATTGTACGATGTCTACTGTTTTTTTTTTCGAGAAGTACAAAGTATTAATACTGATCGCTTTTCGGTGGCCACTGTTTGGTTGTTAAAATTATTTTTCACTAGATATGTCAGCTTAACTCGTTGTTTTCAGTTGTGCGTTTGTGTGCGTGTGAACCTGAGTAAATGAAGTAAAATTTGTAATGTTAATATTGTAATCCCCCTTGATAAGCCTAGGTGCTTTTGGAGAAATAAATGAGAAACATGTTAAAAAAGATAGAATATTGTAGTTAGTTTGTATTTCACCGTCCGTCTTGGAGTTCATTCTAGTTACCAAATTAAGAGGAGGGTCACAAAAGTAATGATTTATGAGCTGAATTTAAGAAATGACACTGGATTGGAGATTGCAGTCAAGTAGGAGAAGGGGAAAGAGAGGGAACAAGTTTGCTTTTTGTTACTTTTTGTTACTTTATTTTATTTACTTTTTTATTTTTTCTTAAAGGAGTTTCAAAATACAATGCCAGAATAAAACTACTTTAAACACCAATACACCTACCCCCCTGCCTCTCTGCCTCCCCCTACCTACTTCACCTACTTTACCTACCTTTCTGCCTGCCTGCCTGCCTATCTAACTATACTGCCTTGTTCAACCTGGCTGCCTGATTTTCAATCTTCCTACCTACTTAGCTGTCTGTCTGCTTGCATACCCACCTGTCTGCCTCCATACCACCTTATCATAAGTAACCTGTCAACCTGCCTGACAGACCACCCACAATTACCTAGCTTACCTACCTATTAACCATGCTACCTCTACCTTGCTACCAGCCCACCATTTTAACCTAATTTACAACATACCGGTCTGTCTGTCTGCCTACCTACCAGCCCTTTTCTTTCTGTTTTCTTTCTGCTTTGTTACTCTACCCAACTACCCCCTATTCACATTAACCCAGCACCCACCTATCCACCTTTCTACCTACCTAACTGCCTGCCAGCCATCCTCCTAGCTACCTGTCAACTACATAACTGCTTGCCTACTTTAAGCCCCCTCCTATCCTCCCTTCCTGCTTTCCTCCCTTCCCCTCTTTCTCCCTTCCACCCTTCCTCCCCCTTTTTCCATTCCTTTACTCCACTCTTTCCCCCTTCCTGCTTCCTCCTTTCCCCCTTTCCCCCTTTCTTCCTTCCCTCCTTCCTTCCCCCTCCCGTCCTCCCTTCCTCCATTCCTCCTGTCCTCCCTTCCTCCCTTCCTCCCTGTCTTTCTTCCTCCCTTCCTCCGCCTTCCTCACCTTTCTCCCTTCTTCCTTCCTTTATTCCACTCTTTCTTCCTTACTGTTTCCCCCATTTCTTTCTTTCCTCCTCCCTACCCCCTCCTGTCCTCCCTCCCTTCCTTCTTCCTGTTCTCCCTTCCTCCCTTTCTCCCTTTCTTTCTTCCTCCCTTCCACTCTTCCTCCCTTTCTCTCTCGCTACTTTCCTCCTTTCCTCGTTTCCTCCTTTTTCCCCTCCTCCCTTCTTTCTTTCCTCCCTTCCTCCCCCTTCCTCACCTTTCTTCCTTTCCCCCTTCGTTTATTCCACTCTTTCTCCGTTACTCCTAAATCCCTATTTTTTCCTTCCCTGCTTCCTCCCCCTCCCATCCTCCCTTCCTCCCTTCTTCCCTTCCTCCCTTCCTCCATTCCTCCTTTCCTCTTTTTATCCCTTCTTTCCTCCCTCCCTTCCTTCTTCTCCATCCTTCCTCCCCCTTTCCCCTTCCTCCTTCCTCCTTTCCCTCTTTCTTCCTTCTCTCCTTCCTTCCCTCCTCCCTTCCTCCCTCTCTCCCCTTCTCCCTCTTTCCCTTCCTCCTTTCCTCCCTTCCTCCCTTCTATCATTCCACTTGTCCCTCTTTTGCCCTTTTTCCCTTCCTCCCCTTTTCTCATTTTGTCCCTTCCTCCGTCCCTCCCTTCCACCCTTCCTCTCCTTCTCTCCCTCATTGCTATTGTCCTTTCCTTCTTCATTTTTCTTTCCTTTCTACCTACCCAGAAACAGCCATTTACAGATAGTTCAAGCAGCTCTGTGGACACTTGAATAGTAGATTGTCTGATATATATATTTTTTTTACTTTCTACCAGCGGACATTGATGACGATGGCTTCAACTTGATTCAGCCATCACTCATCCAACAGTTGAGGACCATCCTAGATCAGTATCCTGATGATGGACAGATACTGAAGGTAGGGATGGTGACAATAGGCATCTATAGTCTGCAGCACTGGTTCAGTCGCAAAGAAACTGGATGCTTAGTCTCTCCACTAAAATTAAGAAGAACAAAATGCTGAGTTTGGGAACAGAAATTGCATTGCCAAAAAGAATGCCTCTCTAAATACGATGATTTCAGGGGCTCCTGAAGTCTACTGTTATTTGGAAGGAGATCAAAGAAGGCATGAATTTAACGTGATGTGTTAAGGGTTATCTAAAGGGTTTTAACTGAAACCAGTCCCTTAAAACTGAAGAATGTCGCTTAAAATTGTTAGACAATTAATACTCATCGCTGAATCCAGTAATAACATCTTTAAAAGTTGTAAACATTGGAAAAGTGTTCAAGCTTCTAGAATTCTGAAATATGTGTGAAAAATCACAGGCTAGCTTATTTCTTTGTATAATTCTTACTAATCCATGCCAGAATAACTCGGTCGTTATTTCGTTGGTTCCAAAAAGAAAAAAAGAAAAACAATCCAGAACACTTCGAAAATCTTTATAGAGCAGTGCCATCAACATGTAATGTTTTAGTTTGGGTCAAGTCTGTCAGGGATTTCAGTGGAGTGTGGAGAATGAGGAATGAGCAGGAGAACAGAGCCGCCATAGAAATTTAGTCAGTTAATGAACGTTTAGGAGTTTTTTGATCGCTTGAGAGTTTTATTTTTTCATAATGTTTTTGTAATAACATTTATTCCTTATATTAGGAACTTATTCAAAATGCCGAAGATGCATGTGCAAGTACAGTGAAATTTCTTCATGACAAACACAGCTATGGAACAGAGAAACTTCACAATGAAGGTCTCGCCCAATTCCAGGTACATTTTTCTTATACCGGGAACAAAAGAGTCAACGTTTCCCTTATCAGGTCCTCAATAATCTGGATGTGTCTTTGTGCTTCTAAAGACAGAAAAAGAAGGAAGAAGGCTTTTCAGTTGTTCTCTTTAATTATATTTAATATATATTCGTGTCTCCAATTATTTGTCATTTAACAGGGTCCTGCACTTTATGCATACAATGACGCACAGTTTACCAAAGAAGACTGGAAGGGCATACGAATGCTATGTGATAGTATCAAAGTAAAAGATCCTATGAAAGTGGGTCGTTTTGGTCTTGGATTTAAGTCTGTATTTCATGTTACAGGTGAGTCTCCTTTTGTGTAAGTTTTACTCTTATGGCTAAATTCTGTCATGACTGCTTTCACTGTTGACTCACGCTATTGCAAAGATTTTGTTCCTAAAGTGATTGACAACAACCTTGGAGAGTGCCTGGAAATGTGAAGTTTTTCTGCGAGATATCATTAAATCGCCATCGGGCGTGCACCACCAGTGCCAGTTGTATACCAAGCAAAATTTACCTCTGAGTTAACACGCGATTAAGCTAGCAGAAAACTCTGAAAGGAGACAACCACTTTTTTCAGAGGATTGTTCGCGATGTTCTGTCTTTGACATCTGCCGTTTACTTTGTTTGTTAAGTGAATAAATGCAACCCAAAAATTGAGGAAACTCAGTTAGGTTCATTGGACTTCGATGTACCTTCGCATGGACGTTCTAGGGATCAAAAAGATTTTCCATGTGCACATTACGTCATATGAACAGATGGCCAATCTCTTTTTTTTAAACTCGTGGATACGCGAAGCGTAGAAACGTGTTTGTTGCGGGGACTCTGATATGCAAATGTGCCACTCACTCACTCACTCACTCACTCACTCACTCACTCACTCACTCACTCACTCACTCACTCACTCACTCACTCACTCACTCACTTAGGTGTAGACACTGCTCGTAATTAGTCGGCCTGGACACCGCAGAAATACGTTTTTTGACGTCACAGTAACTGGTCAGTGGTCATCACCATTGGGCTGTGTTGTCCTTCGATCGATCAGTTCTCTGAGATCGGTGTTTTGCTTCGTTTTAAGGTTGAAAATATCCTTGATACTTCTCGTTATTGGTGAGCTTGACGCCCTTAAATGGGTTTTTAATACTCAAGCAATGTTCGTAAAGAATAGTGGTACAGGGGAGTCATTTTGTGTGGAGTAATGTGTAGTTTGCTGACTCGAGCCAGCTCGAGCGGACGAAGCGTGGATCGTGTTGCTTCAGCCACCCTCGCCTCAGAATTGTCAAAATCAACGATGGGTATCCAGCAAAGCAGAAGATTGGTCCTGTATATAGGTTTTGCAAGGATTTTGAAGACTGGTTGGATTTAAAGTGTAATTTGCGCGAAATGGTTAAGGTACTACATGTAAGTCGGGACCGTTTTATTCACACTCACTTTGTGCCGACGTGTGGTGCTTGTTCATTGAGATTATGTTTCGCAACGCGTCCAAGAAACTTTGATAAGAATTTGTCTTTAAAGACTGGCGTTTTGGCGTTTCTATCACCTTTCTGACTTTCTGCGCCTTTTGGAACGGGTGAAATAAATTTTCTGTACCTGTCGTTTGCTGTCAAAATAAAACATTTGTTACATTTGTTCATTTCATTCACAAGATATTTCTGTATCATTAAAGATTGTTTAAGCCGACATTCATATAATGGTGGCGTTTGCGAAGGGAGTAGAAATCGAAAATATTGTGATTTGTTGGCCGCAGTGAACGCTAGAAATACTGAAAACATTCAAGACTGCTCAATATGTTCGGTTCATTGACAATCTTTCCTTGCTTGAGGTCTTTTTTGTTTACATCGATTAAATGTTGATAGTACATGGAAATTTTCAAGACCGTTTCCTTGTACATGTATGCACATGTAACTAAATATTTTAAAATGTCCAAACACCTGTATTTTTTTACAAGAAACCGCTTCCACTTATGGAATGTGGTCAAGTTTCACTTCTTTTGATGCTGAAGACATTCAACATTTCAGAGAGGCAGTAATCAACTCGTCAATGAAACCCACTAGTTTATTTTGTTTACTCAGTCATTTGAAGCTTTTCAATTTCTATTTCCCTATCTTACATGTGCATTGTATCAACTTATATAAATAATTGACTGTTGTTGTTTTTCCTTTCATTAATAATTTAATTCAGATGAGCTTTGCTCAATCACTACAAAATAATTTTTACATTGCAATCATACATGTACATATCACATGCTTTGAATCAATATGAGATTAATTATGATCCTCTTAGTAATAATATTGTATCATCCTCCCTTCTGTAAGATTCTTACTTAACTTGTAACCACTTTATTACAAGACATTATAGCACCTGATGGCAATAAATTATATATATGTAATTATATGTATTTATTTTTTTCCTGTGATAAATTAGCTAACAAGTGGGTTTGTTTATGCCACTGTGTCTCTGAATTGGTTTACTGTCGTCTACAAACCATTGGTAATATATCTTCGCTGCATCTAACTCAGATACTAGACACAAAAGCATGTATTAAAGAACAGATACATTTCTTACAAATTAATATTTATTACATTTAGTTCATCACTTAAGTTCTACAACATTGCTCTTCTCCAGTGAGAAATTTTGTGCAAAGTCTGAAGTTGTAAGTTGCAAAAACAAGTTCTGTCAGTAGTTGCGAATCACTTAAAATCAGGCTTTGGTACAGTAAACTGAATGGCAGAAAGCGAGGAAATTAGAAATTGTCTCAAATACACAAGTGATAAAAGAGGTAAAGTTGACTGAAATCTACAGACTCCTTTTTTTTAGGTTTAGGGTTAAGGTTAGGCCTAAGGGACAAGGTGGGAGGTGCGGTGGCCTTGTGGTTAGTGCGCTCAGCAAAGGATCGAGCGGTCCATGTTCGAGCCCTGGTCAAGGACATTGTGCTGTGTTTTTGGGCAAGACACTTTTACTCTCACAGTGCCTCTCTCCACAAAGGTGTACATATGGGTACTGGTGAATTTAATCCTGGGGGTAACTCTGTGATCAACTAGCATCCTATCCAGGGGATAGTAGAAATACTCCTAGTCGGTTCATGCTACAGAAACCAAGATAAGCCTGGCCTGATGGGCCACTTGGCTCTATGCAGACTTTACCTTTTACTTAGGGACAAGGTACTGCATCAAGTGGGGGAAGGGACAGTGGAGTCAGAACCTCCCACTTCCCATACCTCTATCTCTTGACTCCCACCCTTGTTCGTCCTGCTCCTGTCCCCTGTAAATTAAGAGACTCAAAACACATCCTAGTCATTTAGCTGCACAGTCCTTAGGCATTTCCTTTTCTTTTTTTTCCTTCGTTTTCAGCCTGGCTACTCTTACCCACGTCTTTCAAGTGAATGACCTATGACGTAACCACTGTCAAAGGGTTTCATTTTGAGCCTCATTTTGAGCCCAAGGGTGAATTTTTCTTTGCCCGTCGGCCTAGAAGTCTCTAAAGACACTAAATGAAAGTCAAGTAGTTGCCATATGGAGAGCATTGGTCAGTGTTCTCTCAGTTGGTGTTTTTACAGCATTGATGTCGTGGAAATCATCCATGGACAGTATCTAAAAGGACTTTTGCTGAGCCAGAATAGAAAAAAATGTACAATAGAAGAAGTTTTCTATTGGGAAATCCAGATAATAGTAATATGTAAACAAATATTAATTTTAGAAAGTTATACAGAGTCTCAGGCTCTAAGGTAATATGGTCAGAAATTGTCTGGGAGGCCTTATAATCAGAAGATTGTTGTGTGAATACAGGGGGAATAGCCTATTTATAACTAAAAATGAAATTCATTTATTGAGTTTTAACTGGAAGTTGTCATTACCCAGATTTTATGGTATTTTTATTGTCTTACAATAACATATGCATGTATTTTTAATTATCCTTTAAACAGCTTTGTATTCCATGTCTTCTGCCATCTTTAGATAATCAGATGTCATGTACTTCTTGTGGCTTTTTCTAATAGCTAAATAGCTTTTTTTTCTAAACTCTAATAGCCATGCAACTAGTTTAAAATAATTTTCACACTTTAGAGGCGCTATAGGCAAAATACAGAACTGCAACAATTCGAAATTATGACAAGAAACAAAGAAACAATAATAAACATGAAAATTTAAAATTTTATTTTCGCCATCCTCAAGCTTCCTGAAGTACAGTATGATTAAAATTGGATATTTTATGATAAAACATACCTTGGTGAATTCTTCCTCGAGTTGAGGCCAGATTTTGAACCCTTTGGGGATTCAGTCCTACACTTGTTACACCAACGTGTCCAAGATTTATACGAAGTACTGCTTCGATTTCGGTCAACGTGGTCTATAATTCGGTGATACCGAGTGAGGACAGGATGACCGTGTTTACTTACGTTAGTGCCCCCAATCGAACACGAGCATGTCTTCCCGACGAATGTGATCGAAATGCCGTTTACATACCGATTCATACGGTTAAAGCCCATCAATTCAACAAACTTGAGAAGTTGATTTCCTCAGAACACCGTTACAGCAACACAAAAGCTGCCTAGTTTTAGCCTTAGCGCACATCGTAACGTAAATTGCCACTGGCTCGCCGCTTACGAGCATGAACTCTCACGAAACAACAACAATTTCACACCGTGTGCAAGTTCAGTTTGGCTTTGGCACAATATATAATATTAACTGAGAACTATCCAACAAATGAGCGGAGTTTAAAAGCTAAGTTTACAGTGTGCGCTCTAAGTTTTGTATCTTTTTGACTGTCGATAAGGCTCGCTGCGAAGATAATGTAAAAGTTGCAGGCATTTTGTAGTTTTGTTAGGGTGTACCGCTGACCAGCAAAATACTGTATCGCGCCCCAAAAAACGTATATCCGCGGTGTCGTCGGCCCGAACGAGAGCGCCCGAGTCCGTCGCCATGTTGGAATAGTAACCGAGCCCGACGCCATATTGAGCCGTGCAGTCAGTGCGAGCCTACTACTCAATGCGTGCTTCGTGCCAGCCCGAATATTGATGATTTTGTAGCTTTTACACGACCATTAATATAAGGTGTTTTGCTAAATTGAAGTGGAGTTGACTTCGAATGTTCGAATTAGTGCTATGGCCAACTTGAAGCCTGAATTTCATGAGCATTTGAGTCGTCTAGCCGTTCAAAATGACTAGGAGATGTGCATTTGTTTGCTGGAAAGTGACCTGCAATTGATCAAATCTCATGCTAATGTGGTAAGCTTTGATGAGAATGTGTCTTATTCCTTGACCTTAATGAACTTATATGAGCGAAACGAACACCTTTTAATGAAGGAAACAGCTATTGAAAACAGGACAAACATCGGCACCATTGTATAATATTGTAATTTCATGGTTATAATTTAGTAACATCTAAACCTGAGGCCAGCCGAAATATTGTTTTAATTCTATGACGTTGTGTCAGTCTTGCAGTAGTGACGTATTATCGTTTTACTTTTCAAGTTTGACTGATTAGATCTCTTGTGAGATCCAAGGTTCAATCTAGCAGGACTTTCGTTCACAGCTTTGCAGTTTAAACACTTAGGTTTTTCTTGTTGAGTTGTCCATGTTCAACCGGCATCGGGTTAAGTTTAGATTAAAGTTGTGTTCTCTATACTTGTCTTGTTTATTTTAGTACATTGATGTGAACTCTAAGTGGGATGTGAAATGAACATAAACTTAAAAAGAGATTCCCAAATACTTGATTTTGATAAGCTTATATGATTTTTACCCTGTCTTTTGTTTACACTTTTGCTTCCCGATTGAAAAGATAACAGAGGGAAAGAAACCCCCTGTGAGCTTGTCCCCAATTAGTAGTTAATACTAAATACATTGACACTTCAATAAAGCTGTTATTACTATTGTTGGAACCTATATTTATGGGTCGACAGATTTTTCGGATCTACTTATTTTGATGCAATATATGTAGAGACAAGCGGTTCCACATTGGAAGAGAAGTGCTGTCTCATAAGAAACCTTACCTATAGTCTTGAATGAAATGCAATGAAAACGTTTGTGAGCTCGCACGACTTGAATGCATGCAAATTTTTCCAGCAGGCAGATCAACATCATGATCTGGGTGTGAGAGAAAGGGGGGGGGGGGGGAGGGGGGAGAGTACTCTATGATTTGTTGGGCAGGAGTGTCCTCTGTGACCCGAGAACCCTTAGCCTTTACCACTCCATGTTCTGCTGCAATTTTGCCACCCTAGCTATTCTGGACATATGTCTTTGTAATATGTGTGCAGAAAAGCCAACGAAAAAAGCGTACACTTTGTTCACCAATATGTTTCATCTCTAGATTAGTTAATCCACGAGTTTGGCCATGGGTCTCCATTGATTTTTTTTATTCTCAGATTAAAGAGACAAATGTAACGTCATGCATTTGCATGGGTTCATACCCTTTAAAGAGCAACACACACTTTTTGCCAAATAGTCCCGACAAGCTGAAATTATTATCTTTTTTTTTTTTTACCGTGTGAAGTTTTTTTGGACCAATTTTCCTTCTGTTGATCTCAGATCTCCCGAGCATCTTCAGTGGCTCACAGATTGGAGTGATCGATCCGCACGAGGAGTACTTTGGCGACGGGAAGGACCGACAAACTGGACACCGATGGCGATTGAAGGAAGACCGTGAGGTGATGGACAGGATACCGGACCAGTTCCTACCGTACAAAGGAATCTTCGACTGTACAGATGATGCGTTCTCCGAGGGAACTTATAATGGAACGTTGTTCCGTTTTCCTCTGCGGACAGCACCGTCCAAGCTGTCACAGACGCTTTACTCCGTCGAAAAGGTGCACACGTTGTTTCAGAGTTTTACGGCTGATGCCCACTTGGTCCTCCTTTTTCTCCAGTATCTCGAATCGATAGAGCTCTACGTCCGAAACGTGGCGGACAATGAAGCCAGAAGAACGTTTCAAGTCAGAATCACAGATGACAGCCTCCCGCTGGTTCGCAGAAAGAGGGAAGAGTTTCGCAGCCAGATCACAACCGGTCAGCTTATGCCAGAGCCTGTCAAGGTGACATATCCAGTAACGATCGAGACGGTTGCTTATGATCAAGGTATGATAAGCGACACACATCGGCATTGTTTTCTTGTCACAAATTATTTTTGTGGCGGAAACGTCTCGTCAGAATTTGAAACCCTGGCCAAGGATAAAGATCTTAGCTATCTACCTTTAGTTGGTGTGGCCATGCCGATACCAGAATCCTCCGAAAACCAGACGCCTGATATGAAAGGGCACGTGTTTTGTTTCCTCCCACTGCCGGTGCAAAAGACGAGCATGACAGGTTTACCGGTACACATCAATGGATTCTTTGCTTTGAGCCAGAACAGACGTTATATTAAGACTCCGAATGCTGAGCAAGAGGATTTGGCTCAAAAGGAAGGGCGGCAGCTGACTGACAAGTCCCTGTTATGGAACCAGTGTCTTCTGGAAGAGGCCATCCCTAGAGCGTATGCTACGATGCTGATGGAAGCTATTAAAGAGAAGAGTTATAATGTCCAACCAGATGCGATTTACAAGTAAGACTAAATTGTTTAAGTTCCACATGTTGTGAGTGTCTCAAGCTTTTATCAAACGTTTGGCTGCCAATCCGTATCCAGGCACGTTCCAAAACACTTTTGCCTGATCATTTCCTCCCTTTTTTGAGGTTTCGCAGCTTGTGTAATACGCTGAGTGCTCATTTTCCGATATGGGGTAATAGTGTTTGGGACAAGCACTTGATAATTTTCTCCTCTTTGTTAAGGTAATTAAATTTGCGCGTACTGGTTTATTCCAACGACTCTTTAAGATACAAATCACGAGGTTGACAACGAAAACAAAATCCGCGCCCAATACCGGCTTAAAAACGCAGAGCTGGGAAAGAATAGTGCACGTTGATTGTAAAATTCGTGCGGGCTGTGTCATTGACCATGGCGGAACGAATTTTTTTTCTTCTTTTTTTTGTAATTGAATTACTTTATTGTATTCCTTTGCAACTAGAGCGTGGCCAAATATGAACGTCATTGATCAAAAGTGGAAAAGAGTGCAGAATCCTTTGTTGGAGTTGCTGTGTAATGAAAGAGTCGTTTATTCTCCTGCCCAAGGCGGTAAATGGTTGAACGTGGAAGACGCGACGTTTGACAAACTTCCAGAGAACGATCCTAAAGAGTTGCTTGTCCGAGTTTTTCTTGTAGCGAATCAGAATGTCGCCACTTTGCCGGATCACGTTTTAAGAGCCTTGGGTTTGTACGCAAACTTAAGAACCGAGATAACGCCCTCATTAACGCGGAGAGTACTCAGAGAAACGCCTTCTTGCTACAGAAGCCTCAGTCGGTCAGAGAAGATTCAGCTTCTAAAATTTGTGCTAAAAGATGAGCAGTTTTCAGACCTCCTCGGATTAGAGCTGTTGCCCGTTACCAATGAATGCTTTATTTCGTTTTCTAACACCGATCAAGCTATTTACATCTGCTCGCCAGAGCATCCACGTGAACTTCTTCCTGGCCTGCAAGATCGATTTCTGGATCGAGACATTGACGTTAGCCTCTTCCAAAGCCTACAAGCAGTTTCCAAGCAAGGTAAAGATATGATCCGTGTTAATTCTACTACATCTTGGAAGTACACTCAATATCTAATGTAAATTTCTTTCATTCATGAAAACGGTGGAATCTTAAGGTAACGGCAACGATTTCATCGGGCCAGGGGGTCCATATCACCAAAGTTTGTCCGAGTTTCGGTAGCACGAACCGACTGTAGGAGTATTTTTACTTCTTCCTGGATAGGACGATGGAATTTCTTCCCACCGCATCGCAGGGTTACCTCCCATTATTATTATTTTGTGGAAAGTGTACAGTACCACAAGAATAAAGGGGGATTACGACTGATCAGAATAGGAAAACCCGATCAAATTATATTGTTATTTTGCTGAAATTTTGAATCTTCTATTAACGGGTGTGATTTAAAAGGAATCAATATTAAAACACACGATATCATTCTAGACACTTTTCCTAAAATTCTTCGTTATTTAATGTTTCTTGAACAGCGTAAAGAAAACCATACCTTTTATCTCCGAACCCAAAAGGACCTTTTACAGAGACTACGTAACTAAATAGTTAAACTGTTACAGTATTCTCGTTCCATTTTTCACAGGATTCACTCAGTTACGCCACCTTTGTAAAAACGATGTAGCCATCCTTCTCTCAAAAACACTGCCACCTGAGTGGTCAGCAGGGGACAAAGTACCGTGGAATCCTGGAATCGGAAACCATCCCCGTAAAGAATGGCTAAATCTTGTGTGGGACTATCTCGGAAAAAACTTTCCAACCATTGACGAGCTTAAAAGGTTTCGAAACCTTCCGTTGCTCCCACTCGACATGTCACAAGCGTCGGTTACCTTAGCAAGACTTACGCAGCCATCTAAGATAGTTGTAAGAAACCTTCAGGGAGATCACCTTGATGAGAACGTCACTGACGTTTTGAAAGTGCTTGGTGTGACTGTAATGCAGGAGTACCCGGAATTTTTACGCGTCCATCCTGCGCTAGCGAATGCCTTTGTCCATTCACCAACAGTTAAAGGTGTCTTACGAGCTCTGGCGGCATCGCTCCCCGAGATGGCGACTGGAATGCATAAAGTAACAGACCACGGCAAACGCTCCTTGAGAAGGTTCATTGCTAAAGCCTCCTCGCTAGAACCGGAAGAGAAGCAGGTTCTCTATAGCTTTCCTTTGTTTGAGACTCTATTCAAGACTTTTGTGTCGAAGGAAAACGGTCTTCGTGCCGCCCCTGAAGAGTCGTTTCCGGTGGCTCCCCGAAGGGATCTCATTGACATCAAAGAAGACGCTTCCAAGCGATTGGTAGTGCTAATGGACATCCGAATCCTCACATCGCATGAATTTTTCATTGAGGAAGTATTTCCAGGGGTGGAAGAAGGCCATTATTCTGCTGAAACGATAGACAGACTTATGGTCTTTGTGCTGGAGCACTATCAAGTCTACGCTGGTGCCGACTGGAGATTTAAAGAGAAGTTAAAATCTTTGCCGTTTGTCTCAACCAAAAGTAGACGAGTAAAGCCTATGGAGATATTCGATCCCAGGAAGGACTTGTTGAGGCGTATTTTCGCCGAGGAAGACGTTTTTCCTACCGGAGAGCAGTACAACGACCCTGCAGCCCTGGTGATTTTGGAAACTCTAGGAATGAAAGGCGAGGGAGATATCACTGGGCAAGACCTGCACCAAAGTGCCAAAGCGGTCAGCAACATTTCAAGCCTTTCAACAGCGGAAAGAAAGTCAGAAGCGATCATGCAACACATAACACGGAATCCTTCTAAGCTTCAAGAGACGACTTGTGGAACGTCATTGGGATTGCAGCTTCAAGACATTTCATGGGTATCCAGGGTTAGAGGAAAACCCAGCGATTATCCGCAAAGACTAACGTTTTGGGGAGAAACGTGCAGCGAATCACACTTCCACAAGCCCTCAGAAGTGAAGAGCGATCAACTGGCAAATCTCATCGGATCTTTACAGCCAGTCGTTAAAACAGAGTCATCTAGCCAGGTAGCCAGTTTCTATTCCTGGAATATGAAGCCAACGGTGTTCGAGGTCGCTCGGCATCTTAAAAACGTGATCGGCTCTTACAACACTGCTGAAAAGCCGCGTTATATCATGATAATCAAGGAAATCTATCAGTGTCTAAGTCAAGCAGATCGCGCTGACGTAAAGGAGGCATTGTGTGGCCTTGAAAGTCTGGCCTGGGTTTGGAATGGAGATGGCTTTTCTTCTCCTAATCTGATGTTATCCAAGAAACCGCCTATTGATCTGTCACCATACGTCCACGCCCTTCCTTCAGAAGTGGAACATTTCTCCGCTTTTCTTTCTAGTTTTGGCTTGCAAGAGCAGTGTGACGACGCATTCTTACTTCAGGTTCTGCATTTGATAAAACAGAAGTATGACAATGGCACACAATTTTCCACTTCAGAAGTGAAGAAAGACCTCCAATTATCGGTGGATATTCTGAATGAAGTTAAGCCAAACGTTGGTGAACAATTGCCTTCTACGCTTCAAGAAAAGGTTCTAATTCCAACACACGTGGAAAGAGATACCTATCTCAAGCTTGCACCAGTTGACGATTGCATGTACTGTGAACATGAGTGGTTGGAAAGAAGCAACCAAGATGAAGGGATGGATTATATGTATGTACATCCAAACATCCCGAATAGCACAGCTGAACTTTTGCTTGTACCAACGCTTATGAATCGAATGCTAGAGCCGGACGAACTGGAAATAGGAGAAGAATTTGGGCAAGAAGAAAAACTAACTCGCAGACTTGGGAGACTTTTGGAAGACTACACCGATGGATTCGCGGTACCAAAAGAACTTGTACAAAACGCAGATGATGCTGGTGCCACCGAAATCAGATTTCTTTATGATGAGAGAACAAACGAAGATGCCATGACCTGCCTGATTGACGAAGGAATGAGACACTGCCAGGGTCCTGCACTGTGGGTGTACAACGATGCTGAGTTTCGAGACGAAGATTTTACAAACATTACAAAACTGAACGGTGCTACAAAAGAATCCGACACTGAGAAAATTGGAAAGTTTGGACTCGGCTTCAATGCAGTGTACAACCTGACGGATGTTCCAATGTTCCTGAGTAGGAATTATTTTGTGATTTTTGACCCCAACACTTTCTATCTGGGAAAAGCAATCAGGAACAAGAACAAACCTGGAATGAAGATAGACATCAACAAGAACACAAGGAGACTGAGAAATCTTAGCAATCAGTTCAAACCCTTCAATGGAATATTTGACTGTGACCTTCGTCTGGAAAAAGAGGACAACTCTTTTCACGGAACACTATTTCGCTTTCCTTTACGAACCAAAGAGCAAGCTGTAAAAAGTGAAATTAAGCAACTGCATTACGACAACAAACAAGTTGAAGAACTCTTGAGGCTCTTCACTCGTGGCGCTAAAACCTTGCTGCTCTTTACGCAGAATGTCCGCCGCATACAAGTGTTTCATTTGCCAAGGGAATCAGCTAGTTCTGAGCAACCCATAATGTTGTTTGAGGTCAGCAAAGCATTGCATCAAGACGGAATCTTAAGAGAATTGTCTGTCCCGGTCACTCTTTCCCCAGCTGTTAGGAGCCGTAGCAATGAAGAACAGAACTTTCTTAAACAGTGCAACTTTCTGCGAGCATCATCTGAGATTGCCAAGCAAACAGGAGATTCCATCAGCTCTAATACTGATTTGCTCAGCTCGGCAGTTATGATTACCATCAAGAGCACCGTTACAGATAGTGGAAAATCGTTCCTTGAGAACAATGGCCACCTGCAGGATGAATCTGAAGTTTGGCTTGTCGCGTCTTCTATGGGCAAAGGGAATGCAATGCAATTTGCGAAAGGTGATAGGAGTCTTCTTCCATCAGCTGGAGTAGCTGCTCGGATGATGCCTGACGACTATCAGAAGCTTCTGCCTGTACCGGTTACCGAACAAATACCGGCGAAAGAGCCGCATCATAAGGGAAACCTATTCTGCTTCCTTCCGCTTCCAATCTACAGTGGTTTCCCAGTGCACGTAAATGGGGCATTTGCAGTAGCCGCCAGCAGACGAAGCTTGAAGGAGAAAACAGCTGATGACAAGAGCTGCATTGGAGTAGAGTGGAACAATCTTCTCATGCAAGACTCCATCTGTGCAGCATATCTAGATCTCCTTGAGGACTTGAAGAAGACTGCTACGGACAAATACGAGTTCCACTCACTATGGCCAAAATCTTGTCAAGTAGAACCAAACTGTCAGCCGCTTGCACGCTCATTCTACCAAAATCTCGCTAGTGGAAGCTTTTGTCTCTTTTCAGATGGAAACAGATGGGTAGACATTACGCAAGTAGTCTTTCTGGAACCAAACTTTCGCCAAGACCCACAAGTAGGACATGTGTCATTTGAGGTTTTTCACTTGTTAAAAAAGAGGAAAGAAGCCATCATTGATCTACCAGCAGATGTGTACGAGTCTTTTCTAGAATATGATCTCGCAGCAGTAATCCAAGATAGAAGCTATGACAAGGGAAGGTTCTTCCGCGAGCTGTTCTTTCCGAACATTAATTCGGTACCAAGTCACCAGAGGGACAAGTTGGTCTTGTACGTTCTAGATTCGTGCGTTCAACACGACAAAAACGACGGAGACTTCGACTATCTCATTAAATCACATGAATGCATTCCAGCTTCACCGGATGGCCGCAAGTTGAAGTGCCCGGGCCAACTTATTAATCCGTACAAAAATGCCGCATCTCTTTTTAGCCCTGAGGACATAAGGTTTCCATTTGGCACAGAAGAAACCTTTTTAAACAGTTTGCGACTGGCCAAACTTGAACAGCTTGGGATGTTAACGGATGATCTTCCATGGCCTGAGGTTGCCGAAAGAGCAGAGAGTGTCAGCATTTTAAATGAAATTAGTGGAGAAGCAGCTTTGAAGCGCGTAAAGGCACTGATGGATCATCTTCAATGGAAGCTGTTGCGTGAAGAGAAAAGCTCTTGCCCCGATGATGTCCGTAAAAGAGTCTTACAAGCAAAATTTCTACCCTTACTTCAGAAACCTTACAAGTTTCCTCTTCGCTGGAAAGGAGATGAAATGCAAACTGGGAACAAGAGAACATTGCTGTCACCCAAGGAGTCCTTTTTACAGAGCGAGAAGTACTTAGTCTGCTGCACTGAACCGGTAGTAGATCAAGATATGTCAACAGGTGTTCAAAAGTTTCTGTATTTAGACAAAATGAAGGCCACACTCGACCATATTGCATCACAACTTGATGCTGCGTCGTCGATAAACGCCAACGGTCTTCATACACTGGCATCCTACCAGCTGAACGAAGTGTGCTTGGCAGCGTACAAATATCTTCAAACGGCCCTTGACAGTAAAGAAGTCGAGGCTGAGCAATTGAGAGAGAGTTTTCGTGGAAAGAAGTTCATTCTCTGTGGGGAGGAATTCGTTTGTGCAAGGCAAGTGGCTTTCAAGTTGGATGTGGACTGTTCTCCATATCTTTATAAGCTGCCACGTGATTTCGCCAGATCATTTGAAGGTTTAATGAAAGCAGCTGGCGTAAAAGATGCTTTTGAAAAAGAAGATTTCATTTCTTGTTTGAATCTTATAAAGCAGACGTTCCAGGATTCAAAGCTCGATGAGAAGAATCTTCAAGTGACAATCAATGCGTCTGTTCAATTGGGCAACTGTAAGACACATTCGAAGGATGACGGAAACGAAACTCTTGAAAGTCGGGATTCGTTTTCTCTTCCTGACTCCAAAGGAATGATGCGATCAGTTGGAGACCTTTGTATGAGAGACTGCCCATGGATGCTAGACGAAATTGGGGTTCATTTTGTAAGTGATATGATTCCGCCCAAAACGAGTTTGCAATTGGGTGTCAAAACGCGCCGCGAAGAAGCATTGAGACATTTCTCGCGTGGTATCCCCTTTGGCCAAAAAGAGAAACTAACAAATCGTTTAAAACGCATTCTGACAGCTTACCCGTGTGAGAACGAAATATTGAAAGAACTTCTCCAGAATGCAGATGATGCTCAAGCAACAGAGATTTGTTTTATTAAAGACCCTCGACAACACCAAGATGAGAAAGTGTTTGGAGACTCATGGAAACCACTGCAGGGTCCTGCATTGTGCGTCTATAACAACAAGCCTTTCACTGAAGCTGATATTGTGGGCATACAGAACCTTGGAGAAGGTAGTAAAGGGGACGATCCAAACAAGACTGGCCAGTATGGTGTAGGCTTCAATGCAGTGTACCATTTGACTGATGTCCCGTCATTTGTCTCTAGTGGAGAAGAGATTGGAGATGTTTTGTGTGTGCTGGATCCACACTACAAGTACGTGCCTGGTGCAACTGCCTTGGAACCTGGGATGATGTTCAGAGAAACATCGAAGTTAAAGCACATGTTTCCAGATGTGTTTTCTTGCTATATTGAAGATGATCAGGAGTTCCCAATGCAAAATTCAACAATGTTCCGATTTCCATTGAGAACCCAAGAGATGGCAGATAGCTCCAAGATTTCAAACTCCCCAGTAACGCTGCCAGCATTGGGTGACATGATGGAGGCACTTAAAAAAGAACTATTTGAAGTTCTGCTTTTTGTCAATAACGTCAGGAAGATCACCTTGTGTGATATTGATGAAGAAAGTGGAGAGGTGGTGAACTCATATTCTGTCGAAGCAGAAATGTCAGAAGAGGATGTAACAAAGAGGCAACAGTTTGTCACCTACGTCAAACAAGTTACAAAGACAGGTGATAAAATAGACCGATTTTCCATAAGGGACATCGAAGTGAAAAAGTGTTCTTATGTTCTGAGGTTACGAGACAGCCTTGGCAACGAAGAAAAATGGCTGATTGTTAGACAAATTGGATTTGACAATGAAGTGCCAACAAGTATCATAGAAGCCTACAAAAAGGGTGATCTGGGAATGCTTCCTAGAGGTGGTGTCGCTTGCCTTTTGGAAAAGAATTTCAAGCAAGGGGAAGCGGGGACTACTAGGAAAAAAGCTTACTGCTTTCTTCCACTTCCTCTAGAAACTGATCTTCCAGTCCATGTCAATGGTCACTTTGCACTGGACCACGAAGCCAGAAGAGATCTGTGGAGAGATCTACGTAACGACTATCGCATTGACTGGAACAACGCTTTGCTGAGAGATGTGATAGCCTCATGCTATTTAACGCTTTTGGATGAGGTGAGGAATTGCCTTGATCTACCAATTACACACAACGCTGAAGAAGTTACGCTGGACTGCAGTAAAGATGCTTTAGTAAAAAAGATCAACGACTACGAGATTCTGTTTCCCATGATGGTCTCAGCCAATCCGTACTGGGAAACCTTGGTAAGATCCGTGTATCAAGGAATGAACAACAAGAGACTAAGGTTTCTTCCAGTAGTGCGAAGTATAGCTTCAGAAGCTACCACTTCAACAGTTCATCTAACATGGCTTCCTCCAACGGGCGGGGGAAAAGACGAGGCATTCTTCAACAATCTTGGGAAAAGTGATTGTTTTGCCCCTCGACCAAGGCGCTCTCCTCTCGAAAGAGATTTTAAAAGCAAGGAGAAACAAGGAGCGGAGCTGAAAACGTGCTTTGAGGAAACCACGCCTGCAATTCAACTAACATGGCCTCCTTCAACGGGCGACGGGAAAGACGTCAGCAATCTTGAAGAAGGCGGTGCTGATGTTGCTCAACCAAGGCGCCTTCCTCTTCAAAACGATCCTGACAAAGAAGAGAAACGAAGATTGGAGCTGAAAACTTCCTTTGAAGAAATTCTACTGGAAACGGGATTTAACCTCGTAGAATTTTCCTCATCTGTATACTCAGCGTTTCAGGAGTCAGGTGTGAGTTCTCGTTGCGTATCTCCTTCTTCCGTAATGGAGTTCTACAAGACCTTCAAAAATGAAGATCCTCTTTGCCGCATTGGATCTATTTATGTTGATGTCGGAGAGACGCCGTTTAAAACCATTGACGGTGTCACACTCGTGCTTAAGTACTGTAAAGATGACGAACTTTTCTTAGCAAAGTTGCCAGGACTTCCCCTTCTTGTAACACAAGACAATCGTTTACAAGAATTCAGCACTTCTGATCCGAAGTTTCTCTCGCGTCATTACGGAATCCTACCGCCATGCGGAGAAATGTTTGTCCATGATCGAGTAAGGATACGAATCTTTGGCGAAGCTTTGTGTCTTAAGTCACCTGTTTTCAAGCAGTTTGGAGTTCAGGACTTTGCCAGTAACCTGCATCGAGCTCTACCACGCCAATATTACAGCGAGGATGGGTACGTAAAGTGGTCTCCAGAACAAGGCTCAGTACCAAATAAAAACTGGGTGAACAAGGTTTGGTTTTTCCTGATTGAAAAATCAAGTGATGCCCTCAAGGAAATAGCCTCAAGGAAACAGGAGGAAAGAAGCATTTCTGAAATACAAGAACAAGAAATCAGAAGCATTCGTACAGTAGTGCAACCTCTTTCAAACTGGAGCATTCTTCCTTGCACTGAGAATATCGAACTTCCGCCAGTCTGTGGGAGAAGCACTTCTCGTCTGGCACCGGAACACTTCCTTGTTCCCTCGAGGCTAGCAGAATCTGTTCTTGATTTCAAAGATGTTGATGCTAACAAGTCGCTTGGTGATGCTTTGCGAAAACTCAGTCTGGCAGAGTTGAATCATGTTGTCTTGTTGTCGGATTCCTGGCATCTTGCACGTAAGCTAGTAGCTTCACTGAGGAAACCGGAATCTATTCTTACTTCCTTAGAGCAGAAGATGTCGAAAAACCCTCAGGCAATTAGAGGCAAATTGAATACCTCGGAATGTGAGACTATTTTACGGTATTTCAGCGACAACGTAGCACGTTTGCAAGAACGCGACAAGAGCATACTAAGAAGACTTCCTTTTTATCATGCAACACATGGTGGACTCATCAGTGTTGACAGTGCAAGTGTCTGCGTCTTACCCATTGGTATTCCACGCGAAGAGATGGAACAGCTAGGATTTCATCAACGTGTGGTGTTTCTCGAAGGCCGGCCAAGTCTGTCTCCGCTCTTTAAATCTCTGGGATTCCAGTGTGTCTCGGCTGTCGACGTATATTGCAATTTTATTTTGAAGTCCTTCGATACTTTTAGCTCCGAAGGACGACTCGCACACCTTAAATACATCCGTGATTCTATTTTAGTAATGATAACAACCAGTGAGAATGACAAGGAGAGGTTACTAACTTGTTTGAAGAACACAGCGATTGTCACCTCCTCAGATGGGAGTTTGAAGAAAGCGTCTTCTTTCTATGATCCCTACAATGATGTTTTCAAATTAATGGTTTCTAAAGACAAGTTTCCACCAGAACCTTTCATCAAAGATGAGTGGCTGCCATTTATGAAAAAAATCGGGCTAATCTGTGGAGTTTCCCAAGATCTTTTCAAGACATTTGCTGCTGAAGTTGCGCGCGAGGGCGCAATGCAGCGGACTGAGATAACTGACAAAAAGTCCAAAGTCCTGGTAAAGCACCTGTTCCTTCGAGAAAATGTTGTAGAGGAAGGGCTTCTTCAGGCTGTTTCTGACATCCGTTTTGTGGCCACAAGCGTTGTGACGGAAGAACTTAGAGTACTCCATCCACAGTTCGGTGAGGAACGTAATGGCAACATTCCATACACTGCATTCAACGGCTCTGTAATAGCGGAACACACTAAGATAGTTTGGTCGACAGCAGCTCTCCTTCCAGATTGGGCACATCCAGAGAAATACCAGTACACGATGGAAGTTCCAGATTCGTTCAGTACAAGTTCTTACTGCAATGAAATTCTCGCCCAACTTCATATTCTGAGAACACCAACTGTGGAACTAGTTGCTTCTCACTGCCAAAATCTTTCCTGGTCGCTGGAAAAGGAAAACGACAGCGTTCTGACGTATTGTCAGAAAGCAACACGGAAGTCAGTGATGAGAAATATCTACAAGTTTCTTCAAGCCAAAGCCATGCCAGGCGCCATTGCAAAAGGACTTCTTGCGCATACACCTTGCGTTTTGGTCGAGCAAGGTGGACGTTTGGTTTATGCTAAACAAGTCGTGATTGAATTTTACTTGGACTGTGAGATCAAGCCGTTTCTTTACAGAATGCCTCCCGAGCTTAGTGAGTTCACACAACTGTTTAACTACCTGGGCTGTTCCACTTCTGTTACACCTTCTCACTATGCCATGGTCCTAAACATGCTACACGGACGATGTAAGGGAAAAGAACTGGAACCAAATGAAGTTTTCAGTGCTTTAAAAGCGGTTAAGGGCCTCCTTGAAACGATGCAAGACAATCCCGACGCACAGCAGGATATATCTACCTTGTACCTGCCAGCTGTCTATCCATTCAGCGGCGACTTCGCTTTGAATGACACCGTGCTGCCTGTTGTTTTGATGAAGGCTTCTGAGCTCATCTTCGATGACGCCCCGCATTACCTCGATCGTGTTCATAACTTCAACCTGCCTTTTTTGGTGAACCTTAAGATGGCCAATGTTGGCTGCAAATCCAATGTAAATTACAAGGACTTGGTCATGCTTCTTCCCACAAATGTACGGCCTCAGATGATGTCCTGCGTAATCGAAGAAAAGTTCGTGGAATCAGAAGATGATAGCGAGAGATTTGATTTTGGCGCTGCTAGTTCACTGAGAAAGCAACTGCACTCTGAGCAGTTCTACCGCGGAATTCTCAGGCTCATTCGTCACGCCAATCAAGATGGTGGGCTCGATGAAAGTGTGGTCGCAACTGTAAGGAGTAGTCTGCAAAGCATTGAATTCCTTGGCATGAGTAAAATTGTCACTCATCTAGTTCACAGTGGAGAAGTGATTCAGGGAAGTGAGCTCGAAGTATCGTACTTCGTAGAGAAGGGTTCAGAGTCAGGTCAAAATATCTGGAAAGTGTACGTCAACGCCGTCCAAGACGCAGAAGAAACTATCTCGACCATTGCTCTAACATTATCACAACTGATTGCAGACGCGTGTAGAGGAATGCTGCGGGAGACGATTCTGCTCATACCCGAGATGCTGCGTATCGACACGGGCAAAATATTTTCCTTATTAGATAGAATGAGGATTCGGCGGGACGATTCCTATGATGCAGACAAAAGAAATGTCTTCCCACCCCCAGGCAGTTTCATCCCTATTGCAATGCATAACCTTCTAAATCCGGGCTTCGAAGCGTTTACCCCTGGAGAATACGTCGGATACGAGTTACATGATCCAAGTCTTGAACTGCAAGAAGGAGATGCCACCTACATTTACGCTGTGATAATCGAAGAAGTGCCAGGGGACGATGTAAGCCCGTTTACGAGGCTTTACAAGATCAACATTGGAGAGGACAAGGAACCACAAATTGTCGACGCTACTAAGTTGTACAAATTTCACCGTGTTCAAGAGGTGACATCATCTGAGGTAGCCCTGTCTGGCCAACAAGAAAGCTCTTACTCCGCTTCGGATAGACAGAAGATTTTTGACGAAATTTCAAGAGCGCTCGAAGAAGCTTGGAGGCTGCCGGAAAAGAGAAGAAAACAAATCGTCAAGCGACTGTTTCTACAGTGGCATCCCGACAAGAATCCAGGAAACGAGGTATTCTGTACAGAAGTATTTCAGCACATAAAGAGTGAAATCGAACGATTGGAAAGAGGAGAATCACGCAGAGGTGAAAGCTGGAGCTCCAACTATGGTGCTTTCTATGATTTCTGGGAAAGGCGTGCAAGGCAGTATCGCTCACAGCGCCAGGAGTATCGCGACAGCTTCTTTCGGCATTATGGGCCATCTGGCAATAGAACACATTCATGGTACGTGCCTCCAAGCTTTTGTACAACGAATCCCCAGCCACGAGAGGCACGACGCTGGTTCCGACAAGCTGAAGCCGACCTGGAGGCTGCTGATAATGACATTGCTACCGTGAAACCATCGTACGAGTGGGCCTGCTTCAAATGCCACCAGGTAAGAATAGGTAAAGGCAGGTAAATTCTGTATACGAACCAAGTGACCCATCAAGCCGGAGCTTATCCCGTTTTGTGTAGCATGAAGCGACTAGGAATATTTCTTGTCGCCTCTGGATGGAATGGTAGTCCATCGCAGGGTTACCCCCAACCTTAAACTCGCCAGTACTCATTTGTACACCTGGTTGGAGAGCGGCACTGTAAGAGTTAAGTGTCTTACCCAAGTACAGAACACAGTGTCACTTGCCAGAGCTCCAACCCCGACCGCTCCATTCGGAGTCGAGCACACTAACCATGAGGTAAACGCGCCTCCACACCAGGTAAGAACATTACATCGAAATTGCTGATGCAACTCGGTTTCAATCTTGCACTTTTTATGATTATTTCAACATAGGAATTAAAATTAAATTTCCAGTAAAGAGCTCATTACTTCGCTTCTGGGAGTAACGCTAGAGCAGTTTTGACTGTGATAAAAAAGAGAAATGATCGAGATTCTTACAGTAACAACAACCGGCCTTCGAAAACAAAATCGCTTGTATTTTTGTCACTAAAAAAAAAAATATATGTAAACGTGTCTTTTCCCATTAAGAGTACCAACATGAAAGCGCTTGTCCAGTGAAGACGGGAATCTACACTATTATTTTACAGTTCCGTTTAATAAAACCGCTTCGAATGACTGGCCCATAGCTATGCCTTTCGATAACCCGCAAACTCAAATTCAATACCTAACAAGCGACTTTTTATTTCAATCATAAGTACGACGGCATTCAAAGAACCTTGAAAAGAAGCGAAGTAATTCGATCACAGGTAACGAATCGCAACCCTCAAATTGAACATTTTTAACCTGTCGAATTTAACAACTGTTTCTTGGGGGGCCCGCTAAGATAATTAATGGCAGTGAAAAGCGCTACTTTGGTCTGAGAAGTGTTCGCGTTTTGTTAAAGTCGTACTATATGATTGTTGTAACAATCTTGCCTTTCTGCAGTGTGCTTGACACTTGTTGTATATAGTTTACTTCCCAAACGAATCTCCTGTAGCTCAGGGACACCGTGCTCGACCGGTGAGCTGAAAGTGTCGCCAGCATGTGTCACTGACTAAGTAATACCTTAGTAACAAGTTTCATAGGGCTGATTTCAAGTGAGTTTCGTAAACCCCCTAAAGAACCAAGGTAATCATTGTGGTCAATCACAAAGTACACAGGCAATCCAGTGAGCTAAGCAAAAAGAAAGAAAGAAAACAAAAACGCGGGAAAAAGTGTACGAGCGAGTCACGATTGGTTCTGGAGTTACTACTGATTGGATGAAAAAGTGGCGTGAGGTTTTTAAACCATTGCCAAGTGTAGTAACACAAGGCCAAAGCAAATGCGAATTAATTTTGAGGCTCAAGTGAAAACTGCTCTGTGTACAATTATTTCTTTCCAATCATATGATAGTGTAACAAGAAAGGCTGTTCGTGTTGCAGGCTGCGGAGAAGGCACTGAAGGCTGCCCAATATTCTGTAGATGCTCACAAGAATAATATTCACAACTTAGTCCAGAACTCCCGGGCACTGGATGATTCTCAGTTGACCACGCTATCAAGCCAACTTGAGAGTTCCCTGGGTGATTCAACGCGCATGCGCTACCCCGATCAGGTTTGTTTTCCTCGGATTCCAAACGACGTTTACTCTCGAGACATGGCCCAAGAAGCACTAGGACTAGCCAGGAGTATCCTAGACAGAGTCAGAAGCAGAGTTTTATAGGTGGGTACCTCTATAGAGACTGAGAAAAAAATAAGAAGGCAAATAAGGAAGAGGCACAATTCATTTTTGATCTTTATTCTGTTCCTTTGTTATGTCCAGGGGCCCGTTTCTCGAAAGCTCCGGAAACTTTTAGGGCTCGCAAGGCCATTTTTAGTTCATCTGTACCTGAAAATAGAGAGGTGTATACGCCTGAAACTTCTTGTATGAAGGGATCTTCTGTTCCTATTTAGTATATGCGAATAAAGCAGCTCTGCAATCATAAGGCTTTGGAGTTTGCTACGGCTTTTCGCGTGCGAAAACTTTTCGAGACCTTCGAGAAACGGGCCCCAGGACACTAATCGACACATACGCAAAACCTTGCCAGCTAAGGTCAGCTAAGGTTTAAGTAATACGAAAGCGAGAAGACGCTTTAGAAGTTAAGCTTCCAAATTACTGGGCAGTACCTCATGTACATTACTAGAATGACGCCGGAGTGTTCATCCGTGTAAAAGCTTGCAAGCAATATTTTTTTTCTCAAGAAGTCTTCCAGTATATGGTTCGCTTTCACCCTCTCTTTCCCCGGCATTGAGCAAGTAAACAAATTTCTATGTCGTTGTTGCAAATGTATTTCATAGATGTAATATATTTTCTTTAATTTTAATTCGATGATTAATTTCTCTTTAATTTTGTTTTTAGGAAATGCCGCAATAGACTGGCATACATCACAAGACAATTAAATTTGCAGCCAAAGATGTCTTCCAAGCCAAGATGTTAGTGCGATTCTTATTACAATAATTGTAGCCACGATAGACATCGATTTATCTAGTTTTGGAAAGTTGTAGGTATTTGATTGAGCTAGAGATTTCCATTGGATTCAAAACTTGATGTATTCGCATTTTAAAACCACGTCTCTATAAATGACTTGGTAGAACGATTGTAGCATATACTGTAGTTTAGAGAATATTTTAATAATAAAGTGTATTATCGTTTGTCTCACAATGTAGTCACTTGAAATGTAGATCGCGACGTTTCGACTGCTTACTGCTAGTCTTCTTCAGGCGATAAGGTCGACTGATTGCACGGTATCATTTATATCACAAAGGTCGGCTGTGATTGGTGCATTTCGATCCTCCTATTGTTCCATTGTTCCGGCGAGTAGCTGTTCCCTCAGTGGTCCGCTGTTGTACCGTTCTCCTGTTGTTGTGTTTCTTGATCGTGGGTATCCATGCTTCAGGAATTTCAATTCCACTATCCCTGTTGATGTTGTTAGGGTGAAGTCTTATGTGAATAGCTTCCTTGACCCTACGTGTGTACCAGTGAGGATCTCGATCAATAAACTTGACGATCGCGATCTACATTTCAAGTGACTACATTGTGAGACAAACGATAATACACTTTATTATTGCATCTACCACGATGAATAACAACAACCTTTTCCTCGAGAATATTTTAGTTGCTTGAAGGACTGGTATGTAACAGTAACAACTTAACAAGATATGTGGTCACTTTTAGCTCAAAAAGACTAATTCACTTTTTTGTAGCAAAGTGGCTATGACTGTGAACAAGATTTGCTTTTGAAGATATTTTGCATTATGTTCCTTGATATATCCTAATGTTAGGTTACGTATAGTAAAAGCCGGTGTAATAGGGTGAGAAGCCGAGCGTCATAGTTAAAGGTACCGTAAATCCTCGAATTAGCCACCCCCCCCCCCCCGAATAAGCGCCCCCTTCGAATAAGCGCCCCTGCTATCGGCCGAAATTTAAAATAAGCGCCCCTCTCCTCTCCCCTCATTTTGTGGACGAGTAATGAGACAACAACGGGTGTATAGTTTTCGTCATTTAGTATTGATTTGTACATTGTTTCAGTTTGTGAACACGTTTAGTGAAAACGTTGCACGCGTTAAGTACTAACGGTGCCGCGATTTAAACTTTAGGATAAGCCTTTTTTTGTCAATAAATAGCTTATGTTGGTGTTTACGTGCAGATGATGTATTAAAAAAATGATCATGTCAGGCTACGATTTGGGAATAATTAAAAAAGCGCCCCTCGTCGAATAAGCGCCCCTCGTCTTATCCTAAATTTGAAATAAGCGGCCCGGCCGCTAATTCGAAGATTTACGGTAGTTACTATTCTCCATGGTAGTTCTTTATCATTTGAGGCTCGTTTGTGCGTTTTACGCGAAATTTACGGTTAATTAGTTCTTTTGTATTCATATACCCTCTTCTGATTATTCTAGCGAGGTTCCCGGTAGTAA
The DNA here is from genome assembly GCF_964199315.1 of Orbicella franksi. Taxonomy (NCBI): domain Eukaryota; kingdom Metazoa; phylum Cnidaria; class Anthozoa; order Scleractinia; family Merulinidae; genus Orbicella; species Orbicella franksi. The sequence continues at coordinate 8,576,962 of NC_138149.1, forward strand.
CGGAAAGTGACTAGTGGAAAAAAACCAAGGGTTTGACCTGTAAGGGGTAAGGGTTCAATAAGATCAAAAGTAGCTATAGTTGTGACCATGAGTTTAATTGATGAAACAGTGTTAATAACCCTTTTCAAGTAACATACCCCATTGCTTTATCTCATGGTGATATTTCCAACAATGGAATTGCGTGAGCGAGATATTGTACTGCCATACGTCACCACACAACGTAGCTAGTATGGTAAAAATAGCTGGGCTCGCTTCAACCGACACTTCACTAGTGTTACGGATGGCCATTATAAAGCAAGAAGTTACTTTAATAAAGATTTAATGTTGTTTCTCACTTGACGCTACCACCTCCTTTGGGCCACTCCCCCACTAAGCTTGTCACAATACAACTGTCCTGTCAATCAATTGAAGTTAATTACGCACTGTTTATTACGGTCAGGTCTGATAAAGACTACTCCTGGGGAAGAAACTTGTAGCTAAATAAACAAAAGCCTCCATTTGGTGCGAAAAGATATGCTCGGATATTTGTCCGGGGACATTTATACCTGTTCCGAGAGGCGACCAGTTTCCCGAGAGCGAAGATCTAGGAAAACTGTGAGCTTCGAGGAACAGATAATGTCCAAGGACAAATATCCGAGCATCTATTTTCACCCCAAATGGAGGCTATTGTGGTTATTATCCCCAAAAAATTTAGTTCGATATGGAATCGGGCAAATAACATTTCAGACTGTTCGTGAATTTGTGTTCTTTTCACTACGATATTCAGTGGTCAGATTTTTTCGTTTTGTTTATTTTTAAGCGACGTTCAAATGATGGGTTGTGTGGACCTGAAACTGACGTGAGAGCCGCCAAACCAATTTGGCCGCCGTCCGTGGTATATAAAACTAATCAGAATTAAAGTATTTTTTCTACAAATAGTTCATCCAGACCTATGCAGTCGAACTTCCGGCTGCGACCACCTCTCCTCAGCGATCAGTTTTTCAGATTACCAAACATTTCCAAGTCAAATCACTCTATTTGGAACCTGTCGTAAGCGACCGCGACCACTTTTAGAGCTTAAAGTTTGAAATTTTCTTTTGTTTTTAATCTCCCGTAAACGACCATCTGACAGATAATAGAGCGGAAATTGGATAATAAGGAGTTGTATTCCTGGGTTGTTCAAGAGACGGAAATTCTCATTGAGAATTACCGGAATTTTTCTCGAAATTGACTTTCCACATGGAAACAGTTAAAAATTTGAAGAAAAAATGCACATACACTGTACTTTATCAGTTTTAAATGGGTCAAAATTTTGACTCAAAATGGTCAAGGTTCTCGTAAGTGACCACCTCGAAAGTGACCACATAGGCTTGACATTTTGGGTGGTCGCTTACGCGAGATTCGACTGTATTTGGAAAAGTTAGGAGAATTAGATTCTGTGATTTGGGGCACTTTCAGGAAAAATTTCGGAACGATCGCCCTTTAAATAATAAATAAAGTGAAGCCTTGAAGCCGACTGGCTCATAGCTGCCGGAGCTTATCCTGGTTTCTGTAGCATGAAGCGGCTAGGAGTATTTCTACTCCCCCTGGACGGGATGCTAGTCCATCGCAGGTCACTCCCCCGCAATTTGTTAGGTTTCCCCAACAATTCGCCGGTACTCATTTATACTCCTGGGTGGAGAGAGGCACTGTGAGAGTTAAGTGTCTTGCCCAAGAACACAACACAATGTCCCCGGCCAGGGCTCGATCCCGGACCGCTCGCTCCAGGAACGAGCGCACTAACCATGAGGCCACCGCGCCTCCCTTCATTCCTCGATCGCCCTTTAGTCCTCCAAAATATATTCTCTGGTCCTTCCATTTTCCAGAATTCTGAGTTACCTCTGTACCTTTGATCCCGCCTTTGTACCTCTCACATCCACCTATGTTTTACTGCCTTGTACTTCTGTTAACGGAGATCATCGCCAGAAACGTTAAATCGACTTTCGCAGTTGGAGCGTGACACTTAGAGTTTTACGAACTCTATTTTGCTCTATTGATTACAGAAAATATCTTGGGAAAATATATTGGGGAGCAGAGTTGGCGCAGTGATCAGAGCGTTCACCTCCCGCCAAGGTGGGCAGGGTTCAGTTTCAGCCCGATGCCATATGCGGGTTGAGTTTGTTGTTGGTTCTCGCCTTGCGCCGAGGGTTTTTCTCCGGGTTTTCCAGTTTTCCTCCCTTCACAAAAACCAACATCTCCAATTTCCAATTCGATCGGGATAGAGGACCCGTTTACTTCTTTAAACATTGTAATTTTTTAAGAGCTTTTAGTTTTCTCATGGTGTCAAACATCTTACAGTTCCCAAGCTGCTCCCTATCTAGTTTAGCCTTTCGTCCTATTAGTTTCTTAAGCCCAAGGGCAGATAGTTTCCGCAGCTGACCTTGTTCGAAGGAGCATAGAGGCTGATTAAACTTGAAAAACGGCACCTAAAAGAAGACTTATTTACTATGCCCACATGCACTCCTTTGGGCGACTATTTTTTTATGCAAATGTATATAAGAACTTCAGGTAGTGATCCATTTATGTCATGCTGTTTTGCCAAACTAAGCAATGAAGATTGATCCAGAAACTGGCAATGCAAAGACAAACGAGATAACGCCTAAAGGAAAGCGAGTCGAGTCTTGTAAGTCCAGAGATCAATACCGGGACTGATGATACTCCATTGAAGATCATAACATGCTCTGGATTGTGGCTTGACCCATACATGAGTGGACAAATTTGGTTGACATGCATAAATCAATCTTATCATCAGCTGGAAACCTTCAAAATAATTGTACCTCGATCAAAAGATGGCTTGCAGTATATTAGCAAGAATTTGCAAGAATTTCAGTGTTTTGATAACATTAAACCAACAACTGAAGCGAGAACTTTTTATGTGCCTAATTAATCACATAGCAGCTTGTATGAACCGTTTGTTGGATCAAGATCGCCCAAAAACTTGTTGAGTCAATCCAAACATTGACAATAGCCCAATTTCGATATATTAAAATTCAGCCTAACCCGGTAGACCTCAGCACGAGGCTCTGGGGAATAAACCCCACAAACTCTGTAGTTATTCCCCGGAGCCTCGTACTGAGGTTTATTGTTTTACGCTGAATTTTAATATATCGAGTGATCGGATCCTGACCCCGCTTGCTTACTACCGCTTTCCTGATCCAAAAGGAAGTAAATCTAGTCACAAGCCAAGAGACTATTACCGGGATTTTACTGATAAGATGTCATTCAAGACTTTGTTCCAAAAAAGTGGATTGCAGAATGGTCCATAAATAGGAGCACAGATTTGATCGACGTGTAAATGATATAAAAGTCTTATCACCTTCCTGGAACCCTTCAGAACAACTTCACTTCAGCAGAAAGATGGCTTGAAGGATATTCCGTAATCTTTTTATCCTCTTGATCTTCCAATGGCTACCGCTAGCGGAAGCATGTCACCTTCGGCATGGGATGATCATGTGGGCTCCTACAGACTCTTACAGCAACACGGTAAGAGCAGATTATTTCGTTATAATAGCACATTTCGAAGTACTCTCAGTATCGTTGTAGTAGGAGGGGTTTTCTACCATGCATGCTGTGGTTGTTCAAATGTTTATCGAGTAGTTATGACTCGAGGTATCTATTTACCTTTTCAGCGATCATATACTCCCTGCAAATTAAAAACTGATCATGTATTTCTGACTGTGCCTTAGACGAAATTGACCGCTGCTTTTTCGCGTGCGCGCATTCCCAGAACTATAGGTACTTGCAAACTTATTTTTTACTCTCACTTTTGTCCTCCTTCATCTCCATTCTTAACCCTCTCTATATCAGAAGAAAAAAGCAAAAATTGAAATCAATGTTTAAAACTTTGAATGATCAGTCTCCGGAGTACCTGAAAAGCCTATTTAAACTCTTCAACACGGACTATGGACTCAGAAGTATTAAAAACAAACTGGTTCTGCCTAAGCCCCGTACCGATTTTTTGAAACGTAGCTTCTGCCACAGTAGGGCGCATTAGTGTAATAGCCCTCCAACTAGCGTCAGAGCCATAAGATATCTTTAATCATAAAAATTACAATTTCCTCGATTGTGATTGACTTAAAAAACTCCTATTTTCCACTAATTCACTTGCCAAGTTGTTATCGGACAGTTTGTTATTGGACAGTTTGTTATTGGACAATTTGTTATCGGACAGTTCAATATGCCAATCACATTCAGAGTTGTAGTCACGTGCGTGCGTGCGTGCGCTAGCTTTTGTGTTTTTGGCGCCTAATTGCCGGTAAGAGGCACGGTGGCCTCAGAATGTTTACATCTTCTTTGCGCGTATTTAAATGCAAATTTTCCCTTTCTTTCATAACTTGGCTATTCTTCTTTTCTCGGAAATTGTAATTTTTATGATTAATTGGTAATAAGACTTCGTATCGTCCTATTCGGTCTGTAATCATACTCATGATAAACAAATCACTCTTACGATAACCGACCGAATTGGACTCCACTCAGTCCTATTACCATTACTTATTAACTTTAGATATGAGATAAATCGCCTACTGTCCCCCTCGTACTCTCACACTGCAAACATGTAAATGATTTTTTTTTAAATCTCAATCTTGCAACTGATGTTTTATGATATGTCAATTGTGTGTCGATCATTTTAGACGTTACCATGGCAACCGCAAATCTCATTTAGATTTGGCCAAAAATAAACTTTTTTCACATAATTCTGTATTTTTTCCAGTATTCTTAATCAAATTCCAGAAATTCACCGATTTGAACATCTCATAAGCATTCTGGCTTGATTTTGCATTGATTTGTAAGAAAATAGTAAAATACAAGATGGCGGGTCAAATAACGTCATTTGACCTCATATTACGTCACAACCAACAAGTATGGTATAATTTATAATGCAAGCTCAGGGCTATCTAATCAATGTAAATGTATTTCGCTATGCCTTAACAGAGCGAAAACCCAAGGGGGGTACCATCCACCCGCTCCCCCACCCTTGCACTAAGGCGACGGGGGGGGGGGTGGGGGGGGGGTTATGAGTAAGCTTGTGCTCCCGATTGTTGATCAATACGTTATTGTTTTTGGTGCCACGTTTGCAACTTTCCACATCTTCTAGTTGTTAGATCACTTCGGTTTCTGAAGATTATTGATCATTTAGTGTCGTTGTTACATGCTGCCACTTCCCTTGGATTCGCTAGGAAACAAAGTAAATTACCCGCTTGAACTTTTTCATTTCAAGCAATTTCGAATCCTTCTTAATTTTTTCAACGCAGTTCAAGACAATCTCCCCAGTGCTCATTTGCGCAGGGCTAGGGTACCTAACAAAGTAGGGGGTGCGGGATCATGTTCCCCAGGGAAATTTTTTAAATTTTCAGAACCTCAGGAATGTTATTTCAGTCATTCTGGCGGAGCTTTTGCACTACCGTGGAAGCCGTCAATAAGGTAATATTTTGAGTGCCCCCTGCCCTTTAAGCAATATATTTTTCTGCTGGCACCCTCTTTGAAGCCATATTTTTGGACATACCCACCCCCCTCCCTTCCAAATTTCACCAGTCCCCACTACCTCATAAAAAAATGAACGGTCCCTTATAACACGGAGCTGAGTTCCATACTGGATTAATGATTCATATTATGATCTCCAGTCCAAGCTTTTTTTCTGTCATTTTGGTCTTTAGCATTTACCTCACAATGCTCAGACGCTAGATGTGCGTGCATTATGCGTTTCAGGGTTCACGCGAGTCATTATCTGAATTTTACTCCTGATACGTTCATGAACAATGCCACTACCATTCTACTGATAATAAAGCTATTAATGGATGATCCGTGTACGAGTAAATGTGATTGACTTTCAAGATAAGATCTTAGTGATTTGCATTTTATCTTGTGCTTTACATGTGAGCATTTGTTAATCAACTTTCGATACGTAGTTTACCGTGTTTTACTAAGAAAATAACGAAAGTAATGTTATTAAATAACAGCGCATAGATAAAGGAGCGTAAGAAACTCAGATTAAAGAAAAATGACTGTCTGGTAAGCCCTGCGATCTTACTACCGGTGTAACTGGAGTCTTCCGCCAAATGCAGATATTCGGGATTTTATTGTTGAAATGTCACTCTAGACCTTGTAGCAATAAAAGTAGTTGCAGATTCGCACATAAATGGGAGGACACGTTTGATTGATGTGGAACGTGTAGTTGTTCTGGAACACTTCAAAACAAGTACACTTCGACAGAAGGATGGCTAAGAAGATATCACGTAATCCTTTTATCCTGTTGATGTTCCAATAGCTACCGCTAGCGGAAGCATCACCTTCCCGGACGCTAGGCACGCATGCGTAGTGCGCTTCAGGGCTTAAACGGCTCATTACCGGAATTTTACTGCTGATACGTTCATGAACACTGTCACTATCATTGTACTGACAATAAAGCTATTAATTGATTATCCATGGGCGAGTAAATTTGATTGACTTTCAAGATAAGATCTTAGTGATTTGCATTTTATCTTGCGCTTTGCACTTGAGCATTTGTTAATCAACTTTCGATTCATAGTTTACCGTGTTTTACTAAGAAAATAATAAAATTTTATGTTATTAAATAACAGAGCATACTGTCAATACCATTGTACTGACAAAAGAGCTATTAATGGATGATCCATAGGTTAGTAAATTTGATTGACTTTCAAGATAAGATCGTACTGATTTGCATCTTGCGCTTTGCGTGTGAGCATTTATTAATCAACTTTCAATACATAGTTTACCGTGTTTTACTAAGAAAATAACGAAATTAATGTTATTAAATAACAGTGCACAGATGAAGGGATGTTGGAAACTCAGATTAAAAAGAAGAAAATGACTGGATTCTGGGAGGCCTCCACGATCTTTCTACCTGTGTAGCTGGAATCTTCCGCCAAATGCAAATATTCGGGATTTTATTGTTGAAATGTAACTCAAGACCTTGCAGCAATAAAAGTGAATTGCAGATTGGCCCATAAGGGAGAACACGTTTGATTCACTTAGAACGTGTAATTGGTCTGGAATACTTCAAAACAAGTACACTTCGACAGAAGAATGGCTCGCAAAATATCCTGTAACCCTTTTATCCCTTGACCTTGCAATAGCTACCGCTAGCGGAAGCATCACCTTCTCGGAAGCTAGACATGCATGCATAGTGCGCTTCAGGGATCACAAGACTCATTAGCCGAATTTTACTGCTGATACGTTCATGAACACTGACAATAGAGCTATTAATGGATGATCCATGGGTGGGAAAATTTGATTGACTTTCGAGATAAGATCTCAGTGATTTACAGTTTATTTTGTGCTTTGCGTGTGAGCATTTGTTAATTAACTTTCAATACATAGTCTACCGTATTTTACTAAGAAAATAACAAAATTGATGTTAAATAACAGTGCATAGATAAAGGGATGATAAGAAAATCAGATTAAAACAAAAGCAAACAAAAAAAGACTGCATTCCGGAAAGCGCCGCGATCTTACTACCGGTATTCGGATGGATGTAGTTGGAGTCTTCAGCCAAATGCAGATATTCGGGATTTTATTGTTGAGATGTCACTCAAGACCTTATAGCAATAAAAGTGGATTTCAGATTGGTCCATAAATGGGAGGACACGTTTGATTGATGTGGAACGTGTAGTTGTTCTGGAACACTTCAAAACAAGTGCACTTTACAGAATTATGGCTTGCAAGATATCACGTAATCTTTTTATCCCCTTGATCTTTCAATAGCCACCGCCAGCGGAAGTATCACCTTCTCGGAAGCTAGACATGCATGCATAGTGCGCTTCAGGGATCACAGGACTCATTACTGGAATTGTACTGCTGATACGTTCATGAATACTGTCACTACCATTGTACTGACAATAGAGCTATTAATGGATGATCCATGGGCGAGTAAATTTGATTGACTTTTAAGATAAAATCTTAGTGATTTACATCTTGTGCTTTGCATGTGAACATTTGTTAATCAACTTTCAATACATAGTTTACCGTGTTTTACTAAGAAAATAACGAAATTAATGTCGTTAGATAACAGTGCATAGATAAAGGGATGGTTAGAAACTCAGATTAAAAAAAAAAAGAAAAGAAAACATGATTGGATTCTGGGAGGCCTCACGATCTTACTACCAGTGTAGCTGGAATCTTCCACCAAATGCAAATATTCGGAATTTTATTGTTGAAATGTAACTCAAGACCTTGCAGCAATAAAAGTGGATTGCAGATTGGCCCATAAATGGGACGTCACGTTTGATTCACTTAGAACGTGTAACTGTTCTGGAAAACTTCAGAACAAGTCCACTTCGACAGAAGAATGGCTCGCAAAATATCCCGTAATCCTTTCATCCCCTTGACCTTGCAATAGCTACCGCTAACGGAAGCATCTCGGAAGTTAGACATGCATGTGCCTCAGTACTCACAGGAATCATTACCGGAATTTTACCGCTGATACGTTCATGACCAATGTCACTACCTTTGTACTGACAATAGAGGTATTAATGGATGATCCATGGGTGGGTGAATTTGATTGACTTTCAAGATAAGATCGTAGTGATTTGCATCTTGTGCTTTGCATGTGAGCATTTGTTAATCAACTTTCGATACGTAGTTTACCGTGTTTTACTAAGAAAATCATGAAATTAATATTAAATAACAGTGCATACATAAGGCTAGGGGATGGTAAGAAACTCAGATTAAAAAAAAAATGATTGGATTTTGGTAAACCCCGCGATCTTACTACCGGTGTAGCTGGAATCTTCTGCAAATATTCGGGATTTTATTGTTGAGATGTCACTCAAGACCTTGTATCAATAAAAGTGGATTGCAGATTGGCCCATAAATGGGAGGACACGTTTGATTCACTTAGAACGTGTAATTGGTCTGGAATACTTTAAAACAAGTACACTTCGACAGAAGAATAGCTCGCAAAATATCCTGTAATCCTTTCATCCCCTTGACCTTGCAATAGCTACCGCTAGCGGAAGCATCACCTTCTCGGAAGCTAGACATGCATGCATAGTGCGCTTCAGGGATCACAAGACTCATTAGCGGAATTTTACTGCTGATACGTTCATGAACACTGTCACTACCATTGTACTGACAATAGAGCTATTAATGGATGATCCATGGGTGGGTAATTTGATTGAATTTCAAGTTAAGATTTTAGTGGTTTTCATCTTGTGCTTTGCATGTGAGCATTTGTTAATCAACTTTCAATACATAGTTTACCGTGTTTTACTAAGAAAATAACGAAATTAGTGTTATTATATAGCAGTGCATAGATAAGGGGATGATAAGAAAATCAGATTCTAAAAAAAATGCGATTAGATTCTGGTAAGCCCCGCGATCTTACTTCCGGGATTCTCATCTAAAAGGGAGTAAGTCAAAAGCCTATTACCTGGATTGTACTGTTGAGATGTCAATCAAGACTTTGTTCTAGAAAAGGTGGATTGCAGGTGGATGGCTCTTAAACAGGAAAACAGTGATTTGATTGACGTGTCAATCATATAAAAGTGTTATCACCTTCCCGGAACCCTTCAGAACAACTACACTTCGACAGAAGGATGGCTCGCAGGATAATACGTAATCTTTTTATCCTCTTTATCTTCCGATGGCTACCGCTAGCGGAAGCATCTCATTTTCGGCATGGGATGATCATGTGGGCTCCTACAGACTCCTACAGTAACACGGTAAGAGCAGATTATTTCTTCACAGCAGCGAATTGCTCAACCGCATAAGTTCAAAGCACTCTCCGCATCGTTGTGGTAGGAGGGGTTTTCTACCACCATACACGCTGTTGTTGTTCAAATATTTATCCTTACTTTTGACTTGAGGTATTTATTTAAGTTTTGAAACAGTCGCTACATAAACTGATTATTTCTGAGTGTTTCGTACACGAAATTGGCCACTGCTCTTGCGCATATTTCCCAGAACTACTTGCGAGCTTATTTTTTACTCCGTCTTCTGACTTCCTCCATTCCGCCTTAAATAAATAATTGTTATAGTGCGACATTTCATGCCGTTCGCCCACCTGGGGGGGGGGGTACTCCCAGAAAAATTGGGTGGGGGTGTGCGGCCCGCTTCCCAAAAGCCTAAACGGAGTTAGAATTTCAGTGAGCGACATTTGCAAGAATCTGTGTGGTTGGATTAAATTCAATCAGCAAGGAGCCGAGAACATTCAAACATTTAATTCTATTTCAATCATTTCAATAGAATTTCAAAGACAGTATGTATTAATTGGTGTTTTTGGTGTTAACATATTTGTTTCTTTAACGTGCATAACTAATAACTATCACTATAAAAGTTCTGCATTTCACATTCTGAACATACTAATTGCTTATAACATGGAACCGAGTTTAAGGCCCCGTCCGCACGTATCCGGAGATTTTTGAATCCGCAACTTTTTCTTTCCGGATTCGGCTTCCGTCCACTCGCATCCGGCGAATTCGGCAGCGAATCCGGATAGAAAAAATTGCGGATTCAAAAATATCCGGATACTTGTGGACAGGGCCTAAGTTTAAGATCTAAAACTTCTTCAGGCAATTGACAATATTAACGCGTCATTAAATCAGCTGACGAAAAGTAACATCATGTTTAGTTTTATTTTAATTCCCCAACTAAGTTAGTTATAAATTAATTGAATAGTTCAATGCACGAGTTTGAGTAGAAGGAAGCTTGTTGCTGATTTTACAAAGTTAGCCCAGCCGTGATAATCAACCTGAATGAATACTTTAAGGTACACCTCGCTGGCTCTCATAAAGATCTTCATAATTCCGTAATTACGCAAATGCATTCTGCGGGATTACTGATTTATTTTATGATCTTTTCTTTCAATTCGGTGTTCAACATTTATCAGTCCTTTGAAATGCTTCCTTAGCATTAGTAAAGTTATGAGCGTTAACATTGGATCATCAGGGAGGGAAAACTCCTGCTTTCAGCCAATATAGTACTTTGTGTAAGTTGTGGAAGCTACATTTTAGAAAAAATTAGGTGGACGGCTTTCATGCAAAGCGAGATGTGGCCTGCGTAAGCTCATAGTGTACCTTAAGATCGCTGTTTTCCTCATCAACAAGAAATGATGTCGTGTAATACTCACATCCGCAAACCCACAAATATACTAGACATGTATGCATAGTGCGCTCGGGCTCACACTACTCATTACCGGCATTTTACTGCTGATACGTTCATGAACACTTTGACTACCGTTATACTGACAATAGAGCTATTAATAATTGATCCATGGGCGAGTAAATTTGATTGACACTCAAGATAAGATCTTAGTGATTTGCATAGTGTCTTGTGCTGTACATGTGAGCATTTGTTAATCAACTTTCAGTACATAGCTCACTGTGTCTTACCAACCTTGAATATCATCAAATGTTATCAACTAAAAGTGCACGAGGAATGATGTTTCAACAATCAGTGTCCCTGCTCAACGGTAAAACTATTACCGGACGGATCAAAAAAGTCGGCTGTAGCAATTTTGCTTGTCATAATTTCTTTTTAACCTGCTTTTATGAGGCTACAGACCATTTACACTAAATTACTGACATCAAGGTCAATATGTGGCAGGGAAAATGCATTGACGACTTGATAGTTTCAACGACTATTCGGTCCATGCCAGTTTCCTAATGTTACACAGTTTTAAAGTGCCGTGTTATCATTTACGGGATTAGTGTTTTTATTTTCAGAACTAGTCTAAAAATGTTGGAAATCGTTTGAAAATTCAAGAGATTTTTGCGTGTTTTAAAAGCAGTTCCTTTCTATCGTCTAAGCTTTATTGCTGTCAACGACTAATTTCTTTTCAGGTACGTTTCAACTTCCGTTTGGCTTGGCGGAGGTCATATGGATCCAACTTCTGTGACCAGAATACAATAAACCAAGGTAGTCTTCTTGGTGGAGGTTCATGGACAGCAAGCTGCACGAATGCTTCCAATCCAAATTGTTTGTCCTCGATAACGGTCGGTAGCGCTAACTACCGTTGTACCGACTTTAGTACAAGCGAAGATTGGACCATGGACGAAAATAACTTCACTTATGCCTTTCCTCCCGCCGGCGAGATATGGACTGTGAGGTGTGTTGCTTTGTGTAGAGACGGTTTAAATCACTCATTTTTGTAATAAACAAATGGATAAATTGTGACAATTTTTTAGCTATTCAGACTTGTAATACAGATTTGATGCTACGCGTTAACGGTTCCAAGGTTACCGCACTAGATCAGATGCAAGCCCTCGAATGTCCGTTTCCGGCTTAAAAGGTTTGACTAAACTGATTTTCGCTTATAATGAAAGATTTCCTTGCAAATATCATATCCTAGAACAGTCCACTTTCGCAGAGTTCGAACGTAAAAATTCAAGACCACTTCCGGTCCACGTGATCAAATGTGGCCTTCAAATTTGTACACACTAAAGAGTTTAAGGCGAGTACGTGCAAGAAGTTTGTAAAATCACGTCAATGAAACACGAGCAATGGTAACCCAATCACAAGGTGATAAACTAGTTAATAACAATTATTAAATTATTTATGCTTAACCTTTGCGTGACTGTTGAAAATTTAAGGTGGCTCCGAACGACCTTCTTAGAATTTTTTTGAACTTTGCAGAAAGTCGCATCTCATCATTCTTATCACAATTATATGATGGAAAAAGGGGGTCACAGAGCTTGTTTTTGACTTATACGCAATAAAAACTAAAATTAGGGTTTCTAGCAAGTTGTACCGTTGCTGTGGTAACCTGTAATATATAGATTAAGTCAACTCTAAAAGTATTGCTCCATAAAATACTAATCACTTATTCGAAGCAATAGTATTTAAAGAAATTCACCAATAAGCTTTTCATCAAAACCGAATGAACATAACAAACAAACCGAGGAAATCTCCATAAGCCCAATACTGGTATGCAAATTGCCACGTAAAAATGCGCAACAATGGTTGAACCACACAAATGCTTGGAGTTTATCTTGAGAGTTCGTTCGAGTTCAATTTCGCCATATCTCCAGCTTCAATTCCTTTCTTGTGGTGTGGTTTAGAGTTCCCGCACTTGTAGTATGATCTACAAACGACTTCAAACATCTTGTTCACTTGTGTGAATTCGACATCTTTCATGATGTTTATCACGGCCTTGAAATAGGTTGTCACGTGATTGTACGGTGAATAGCACCCTGTATACCAGTAATTCACTATTAAATATTTTGTCTTTTTATTTTTACGGTAATTAGCTTTTCTAGCTGCTGCTGGATTTCATTGTCCCGGGGTGGCAGTAGTTGGCTGGTGTCTACAAGCGTCAACCTTGCCAGACGATCCGATATTGGAAGAATCAACTCATCTCCAATATCAAGGAGCGCCGCATATGTTCGATTTAGAGAGGGTTGTCCCCAGTCTCTCAGAATCCCTGTTGAGGACCCGGATGGTGATGTTGTCAAGTGTCGTCACGCAACTTACTCAGAGTCTAGATTTAACTATGACAGCTTTCCTTACGGTGTACTTGATGAGGTAAGTGAATGAATTTACGGTTAGGTTTCTGCAAAGTGATTATACGTGTTAAAATAAATAATAAGGGTTAAAAGGACACTGTCACGATGTATTTGCTTAAAACTGTTATTAATTCGCGAAATGGTCCCTAAATTTATGCAATAAGAACTTATTTAGCTCTAACAAAATGATTAAAAGCAGTTTTTTGAAGAAAGTCCACACATATTGCAGCAACATTTTTGAACAATTTCAACGATTTTCGAGCCAAACTTGAATCTTTGAAAAACTGACACCCTGACGCGTTTTCTGAAAATTCATATCACAATCTGTTTGCATCCCCGCTATCGTTAGTCATTCTCACTTCCTAATAGGTTCTAATCATTTGTCGAGTACTGCTCTACAAAATATAACCATTATTGAACAGCTTCCAATGATCAATATATGCTTTTGAGATTTCCAAAATCATGCTTAAAATGGTGACAGTGTTCCTTTAACTGGCCAATAGGAAGAGACATAAAATTAGAAGTTCAAGCTGCATTCCTTTAGGGTGTCCACTTAAAACAATTAGACTATTAGCCATATTCTGGTGCCGCCTGTTTAACAATTAGACTATTTGTTCTCGATTTTACCTCACTTCATAAAAATCGAAAGCCAATAATGTAATTATTTTAATTGAATTTCAACTAGAATTTTCTGCAAATAACGATTTAAAACTAGTTATATACGTAGAATTTAACTTCACGCTCTGGGCAAATCCCGAGAACTGAAGAGTCATTCAAAATTGGGGTTTGGTCCTTCTTTTAGTCTTCACAGGAATTTCATTATCATTAATATTTTCATTTTTTTCTAAATGTTCCTTCGAAAATTCGAATAAACGACAAAACGTCGCTACTTCGTAGACTCCCTCTTCTATAGACGAACACGAATTGTTTTTTTACGCGTCTGTCCTGTTATTGACAATGAATTTCGTAATAACATTGTCAAAGTAGCTGTCAAAGTAGCTGTGGATAGCCGAGTGGATCCACAGCTTCTTTAACAATGTTATGACGAAATTCATGATCAATAACAGGACAGACGCATGAAAAACTGACGTCAAGTTGTTAAATAGACATTGTTAGTAGACATATGGAGAGTAAATCTTCTTTTTAACAATTAAATCATGAGCTCGAGAGTTCATAGAAATCAAGGGTGAAAAATCTAATTGTTTTAGTAGAATCCTAACTGAAATTTACTTCAAATAACGGTTTCCAATTATTTCTCAACGCATTAGTAAACCTCGAGCCTTAGAAAGATCGCTTGGATTGAATTGTCATTTGAGATTGCGCTTGTGCGCGCGTTCATTATCTTTTCGATAATTTCAAGTTTTTTAAAGTCAAGAAAATCAAGAAACCGTAAACGTCCTTCTTTTAGTCTTCTACTAGGGAATTTAATCATCCATTTACATCAAAATGTTCTTCTAAAACTTTGGAAAAACGAAGAAAAAACCGTCGCCATTTCGTAGACGACCTCCAGCCACTGCACACTAATAAACAATTAGATTATGAGCTCGAGATTTCTATCACGCATAGAAATCGAAAGCAAATAATCTAATTGTTTTAGTATAAATCTACTAGTCGTTCAAAACTTTATCTAAAGCCTCTTCACAGACACTTCGAAAACGCCAAGAAGGGACCATCATTTCGTTAACAAGCGCACACTGCAACGCTACGCACTATCTATTACAGAATAGATAGTGAGTAGCGTAGCCAATCAGAGAACGGCATTCGTGATAGAACGCTAGTAGATTTATACGAATGGCTGATAGTGTATGATCACTCAGCCAATCGTGTTGTAGCATTTTGCATCACTGCTCAATGGAAATTGTACTGAATAAAATTAACATTTTATGCTGTCGATTTGATTTTAGAAATCATGTACACTGAAGTATGAAGGTGGAAGTAACACAGCTGGTACTTACGTTGTA
>NC_138149.1:8597400-8622400 GCF_964199315.1 Orbicella franksi
CCTTCTAATGTTAAGACAGCGTCAACAAAACATGTTTCAATATTGGTTAGGGGTGGGCTAGGGCTGGAATTTTGGATTTATTATTGAGATGAAAAAAAAAAGGTTGTAGAAATATGGCGTGCTTCTTATCTATTTGATCGTGTATCGCTCGGTGTTAAATATAAATATAAAGTATTTTAATACAGTATGTTTGAGAAAAGAGCGTTTTCCTCATTTCCGATTTTAGATAGTTGGCATAGCATGTATCGCACTTTTATCAATAGAATTTTGGCCGGGTTTCAGGAAAATATGAACCATGTTAAGTTTACAGTACGTTGATTCCACAACTTACCATGACTAATATTACTGTTATGCGAATCTGCGATTCGGATCTGAAGTATGTGATGTAGGAGACGCTATCCCCATCTTAAAATAACTTTATTGCTAAATCTATCATTTCACATATATCGTATACATTTACTTGCAGACATAAACGAGTGTGAAACTCCTTCAAGTTCCGGTAAGTACCCTGAACTCTTACCTGACTTTGTAGCCTACAACTTTTTGTCGTTGCTCTTCTATGGTTCTCATATCTCTGCAAAGCATCACAAGAATGCTATTCCTGAAGGAGCATTTTTAAGCGGCATAGTTCATCTCTTTTAATTTTCTTCAATAACGAGTGTTACGAGATTTCAACAAAGAAAGAATTTTTAACATTCCACTGTGCACTTCTTGTAAGTTTTGCAACCTCATTGATTAATTTATCAAGTACTTTTGAACGAGGGAAATCATGATCTTGATTGAAGCTGCGACGTATTGCTACATTATCGATTATAATTTTAATACCTCGGTTCTTGCTAGAATAGAAAAAAAAAATACCTGTAGATTCATGCTCATGTTGTGTCTGATTTACTTTCCTCTTTGTCCGGAGTTGTTCTTTGTAATGTGTGGGTCTGCGGATCAAATTGTTAAAGATATTCTCAGGTGTTCGGAAATGGGATGGATAATAAACACAATAGCCTCCATTTAACTTTGAAAATGTGCTCGGATATTCGTCCTTGGACATTATCTGTTCCTCGAAGCTCACAGTTTTCCTCGAGCTTCGCTCTCGGAAAACTGTTCGCTTCTCGGAACAGATAATGTCCGCGAACAAATATCCGAGCATATTTTCGCGCCAAATGGAGGCTATTGTTTATATAGTAACTGATTTAAAAAGAGTTCCAAACCATTTTCAAGAAGAGCCGACATGAAGTATTTGTCTTTATCTCTGAACTTAAACTTAAACTTATTTTAATGTAATATATTATTTCTTCACAGCAATCAACCCAACGCCGGCTTCCTCTTATGTGCCTGGTAAGACGTTTTTTGCAAAGTTATTAAGTTCAAAGAAACAATTGTCTCAGACCAGATGAATTTTGATCTAGATAAGATGGTTAAACTTTGTTTGGATTCACATTACACTCTTGAATTTCTTTTGTTTTTCCTTGAACCACATGCTAGACAAACAAGAAGACACTGCATTTGGCGCAAAATATGTGAGCACATTATTAAAGTCAAAAAAAGAAAAAAAAAAAAAAAAGATTTTTCTGAGCTCTACCTCTTACAATCCAGTAATTAGCCATTTACATCTCAACTCCTTACGATACAGCTAAAGCCATCGAGAGGAGCTTGGGTGATGAAATGGAGAACGCTCGCTCACCATCAATTTGGTCTGAGTTCGATTCTCCGCCGAGTTTTCACGGTTTTCTTCCCTCCGCAAAACTAAGGGCGCTTTACATCGAACTAAAATTTCCGAAAATTCCGTGACGGGAACAAATGGTACATACATTTCCTGGGAAAGTTTCCAGAACATCCGACAATTGTTGAATTTTCGTAAAGCGAACCATTCAACCAAAAATTCCGCAAATTTAAAATCTAACAGAAATTTTCAAAAAATTGGGTAAAGATCGCGAGGTTGTCCCCTTTTCCAGAAGTTCCGGAGAATGTTGGTCCATTCGCCGCCAGAAATTTTCGGAAATGCAAACCGGAATTTTTGGTTGAATGGAAAGCGCCCTAACTCTCCTAATGCTAATATGTCCGTTCTCAATGGACGAAAGCTTCTTAGTGACTTTACTGGAGCTCTTCCTTGTTGCAGAGTTAAATTAATTAATCTAATCTATATTTGCATACTATATCTGTTACAATTCCTTTTTATACAGTCAGTGCTACAGTCAGTGCCGGGAACTTTTTTTCCGCCCTGGCAAGTCCTTTTGACTTCGAGTTGCATATACCAGCGGACTGCGATCATGCTTGCATTAACAAACCAGGCAGTTACATCTGTTCCTGTCCCAGCGGATATGAACTGGATTCTGATGGAAAATCTTGCATTGGTACGAAACATGAATGAATCAAACATCCTCATTTTTTGCACTTGAAAATACTCCTACGATCCGATCAATGTTGTGTATTGTCTGGTTGGTTAGATAAAGTTTGATTTATACTAATAGAGTTAATGCCCAAGGGTAAAAAATATGATAGCTGATAGAAATACTAAAGCATTGATTTTTCCGGGAACACTGGAAATGGGCTACAATATCGAAGTGTAGAAATATTTCCCTTTAATGTCTTTAAATATATATATGTGGCTTTTGACGCTACATAACGCTGAATTTCACGCTCATGCAGTCACAGATTTTGTACCCATTGACCATGATTAACTGAATGAATCTCTCAATGGCATATATTTAAATGACCGAACTTTAGTTAAAGCAGCCGGCCATAAGCGAGTCTCACCATGCTTTACCGGCTTAGAATCTCTTCTAACCGAACGATTGTATATTCTCTGTAGACACTGACGAATGCTCTAGCAGAAATGGCGGCTGCAGTCATCATTGCTTTAACATCCCTGGATCGTTCTACTGTGGATGCCCTGAGGGGATAGTTATGAGTTCCAACAATTTGACCTGTGATGGTAAGTGCCCGTTGTAGAGCCGAAAAAAAAAAAAACAACAACAAAAACCCTCTAAGAGGACATGCGGTTACTAGATAGTGAATAACCACAATGGTGCAAAAAAGATTTGCGGAGTTTTAGTCTTATTACTAAGTATTGTTTAAAATTTGAGTGCTTGACATTAATGTCCTCTGCATCATTATAAGCAACATTAGGGACCTTTATGCGATGCAAGGACGGGAAGGTCAAGGCGGGAAGGGCAGTGGACGCGGGAACGTTCGCGTGTCCCGTCGTGTCGCCAAAGACAAACTGCTTAAAGTTGTGTAAATTTCGTATAAGACGGCGATGTCAATAACTCTAGCTTCATAAAAGCTTTTCATAAAACCAATGACATCCCTTAGAGATAGCATAGAAATCTTGTCCTGTTAAGCTTAAAAGATGGTGAGCATACGACAAGAAACTTACTCTCCTTTATATATGTATGAAGCAAACATTCCTGATCTATCGGTATTTGATATTGAAAGAATTCAGAATTTCCGAGTGATGAAATTATGTGAGCGATCTTATCGACCTGGCTCAGATAGCTTTTTTCCAGCAGAGCGTTTTAGAATCCTGTTTAACTGAAGCAGATATTTTTAATGAAACAAACATTACATTAAGTTCCGGAAAGTATGCAAACATTAAATAAACACCATTTTGCAAATGTGCACTTTATTTGCTCGATAGCTGATTTCAAGGCACGTAACGTACAATCGTATTTCCAGTCAAAACCTTTCGGAAACTGCTCAAAATTTAACTGCAAGATATTCTTCGAGGACAATATTTTGGCAAATTTGGTGATAGCTGTGCCTGGTCATATGAGAAAAAAAAATTACAAAAACCTTGTGTACTTACAAAGTCGCGTCACTTCGAAAAGCGTGGGTAAACGAGTCGGCAATGTCCTGCGCGCGGTCACCAGTTAAAGATCGTAGTCATTCATCATGCTCCGTGACTCTGTGTTTCTGGCAGTAAATTCGCATTTTTTTTCACTTCAAAGATCTGAATTTTGTAAATGTTCTAAAAATAGTAACAAAATGGGGGAAAATTAAATTTCCAAACATTGTGTGTTCAAGACGGATTAAGCTTTTTCAATGATTTTTTCTCATTTCACTTTATCTCAGCGAGTTCTTTCAGAACCATGTACTTTTTGTGCCATAACAAGGTAATGAAAATTTGCCTTCAGCACTGTGACGTCATTTTCCCGCCAGAAACTGTTAAATTGAAAAAAAAAAAACGTAAAAAATCATACGCTTATTTGAGATAAAAAGTTCTATCATTGTGCAAAGTTTGAGCTCCATCGGATAAAACAGCAAAAAGGTTTTTCGGGGGTGTCGCTTCAAGTGCTTTGCTGGCCCGGCGTGAGAGCAACTTAAGGTGTTCTGTTTATAGTTTTGATGGAGTGAAAATTTTAGTTCTTTTGTTCAGTTTCCAATGCGTTTTATCATTCGCTTATTTCTCTTTGCGTAAGTCTCTAACCAACATTTACTTAAACAAATAGTACACACGGTAGTAAATAGTCAAAATGAACGAGAAACCAGAAACTGCAAGGGAACGCATACGAAAAACTGACGAGTTCCAATGAAGACGAAAGAGCAGTCCACTGTTGCGATCCTGCTTTACTGGATCGGACTTGCAGTCTATTGTTAACTTTTGTCATTATATGTTTTTTGGGGTGTGTATCACCGCTAAATGTAATAACAACGCTAAATGTAACACCAACCGCAAATGTAATAAAAATTAACTCTAAATGTAATACTCACCGCAAATGTAATAAAAATCAACCCCAAATGTAATAACTTACCCCACCGTAAATGTAATACAATTTAACGCTAAATGTAATAAGCTGACCAACCGTAAATGTAATACAAGTTAACCTCAAATGTAATAACACGTTACTAAGGGTGGTAAAGGCGTAAGTGGCATCAATATCATCAGTAATATGATATCACTTCAATAGATTATCAGATTACCCAATCACGGTTAATCACCTTTACTAAATAACCGTTCGGCAGATTACCCCCGGGGGGTTACTCCCATACAATACCTATACGGGTATAAATACGTTTTTCTAATATGTTTATTTGATTTACAAATAAGTTGTGATTATATATGAATGAGTATCGTTGCTATTAAAGTTGTCATTATATCAACTGTACCATCAGTATATTTTTATCTGTTTTATCATACTACCGTCTCATCAAAATCTTTTGAACACAACCAGAAGGACTTCTAATAATAGCCCACTTTGAAAAACCTGGGGTGAGTATGGGTGAAGGATCAATTATGGGATCATTTGGGGGCGCTCGCACATTTGTTTTCAACCTCGTACTCCCCCAAACGATCCCACAACTGAGCGCACGCCTTCTCTAGCCCAGGCTTCCACTATTTTCGAAAGTGGGCTATGTAATTGCGCGATCCGCTGCAAAGAATTTCGGAAATGATGTTTGCAAATGCTCGACCATCAGAAGGGCTATTTTCTTGGGAAATCTTCAGAAGTTACCAGTTAAGCTTTGACCGGAACTATGCAGAACCTTGGCAATGTTCACAAAAAATCACCGAGACTTCAAGTGATGCCCGGTAACCGTAAGGGAGCTTTTAACACTATGTTTAACTTATTACATTTGAGGTTAACTTGTATTACATTTACGGTTGGTCAGCTTATTACATTTAGCGTTAAATTGTATTACATTTACGGTGGGGTAAGTTATTACATTTAGGGTTGATTTTTATTACATTTGCGGTTAGTATTACATTTAGTGTTAATTTTTATTACATTTACGGTTGGTGTTACATTTAGCGTTGTTATTACATTTAGCGGTGATACAGGGGTGATCAGATCTCTTGTAGTTCCTACGTTGGCAGCGTTTTTCGTACGCGGTCCCTTGCAGTTTCTGGTTTCTCATTTTTGTATTTTCGGACCGTAGGTTTTTTCAGATCCGATAAGCTGCGTTTTTTTAAGGCATAGTACTGGCCATGCAGTTAAATGATTAGGATGGCCTTGTCCAACCACATTTAATTTTTGCTGTTCGAGACACCAATCGTAACACTTTGTCTCCCTGCCCCAGAAACACGCGATGTGGAACGCGTGTTTCGGGGCGCAAGTGAGTTCAAAGTGCGGAACTTGATTTAGTGAACGGGTCATTTTGCAATTTATGTGCGTCTGCTCTTGGGCTGGCGTTACTTATCTTCGCTACACAGGGTCGACGAGTCCCAGTAAGGACGAAACAGCTGTCCACTGTTGCGATCCTGCTTTATCGGTTCTTGTCATGTTGGTGTCTCGAAACATCTTTCACTTTCACGTAGTATCAACCTTGCAGTCTATTGTTTGTCAAAATGAATGATCGAGTGTATAAGGGAAGACTGGGCTTAGCACTTTGAGCAATGTTTTTCTCAATCAGGTCTTCGTATGACCCTAAGTGAAAATTTCAGACCCTGCAAAACTGTACATATGCCGGAATGGAATCAGCCTCCATAATTTCTTAAACTCTTTGTTTGATTTCAGACCCTAGTGCAAGTGTGATATGCACACGTAATAACATGACTGTGACGTTAGAAAAAGAAACATATCATTTCTTTAACGTCAGCGAACTGCGCCTCCGATATGCATCATGTAGAGCCATAGAGAATTCAACACACTTCATTATCAGTACATCTTTAAATGACTGCGGGACGTTTGTGAACGAGACAGAGCACGTTCTTATTTTCTGGAACGAAGTGCAAGCGGATGCCTTGGTTATCGACAATGTCATCACTCGAACTCATGACGTCAGGTTGCCATTTTCCTGCCGCTATTCCAGAAAGTCATTACTTAGCCTTGGATTCACACCTCAGAGTATCTACTTTGGGCAAGAAGGTAATGCAAAGCTCTCTTTTGTTGTAAACATCAGGTCTGTGATAATCCCGAAAGATGTTGTTTTAATAGAAGGATTCGGCAAACGTGTTTACATCCTTGTTGCCACTCAAATCAGATCATGTGATTACTCATTTGGGAGGTTACAATTGCTCTGTTTTTACATACTGCTATGCAATCAGTTGTGTGTGACAAATTGCACAATTGTAACCTCCCAATGCAAATGAATCATCACGTTGTCTGAATTGGGTGGCAACAAGTGTGTAAACATGTTAGCCGAATTCGTCTATCCAGCAGAAGTCTGCCTAATCAGTGATAAATTGTGTTTATCTGTTAAGTCAATCACTTTGGCATTATAGAAAAAAGGAAACAAGGCATTTTCCAGATGGATTTTAAATCTAGCTGATGCGTGATTGTCATGAGAGGCACTCCGTTGTTTCATTGTTGACAAAAACACAGGCTAAAAATCTCCGTTAATCTGGGTTGTATTACCTGAACGCCATCAAACTCGCCACCATTTGTGTTGTTTGTAACGTCTTATGGTCGCCCTATTGTTCCACAACAACGCAGCTTTCCTTCTTAGATCACAGTGGCGAATTTGCTCGGCACGGGACTCAATTCTTTCGAACCCTAAATAATTTTTTCTTCTTTATTTCACCAATTTTCAATTTCCATTGAATGCTGATACGTAAACTTATCTTACCATTGGATGTTCCTTTAAAATCGTTTGCTGTTATCTCCTTGTAGCGGGATACGGTAACTTCACCTTTAAAATGGACTTCTACGACAGTTCATCATTTTCCACGCCTTACACTGAGAAGGACTACCCATTGGACATGCCTCTCAATGATTACGTGTATTTGGGGTACAGTGTGGAGTCAAGTGCCGACTTGGCGATAATGGCTCTCAACTGTAAGGCCACTAAAGATGGAAGTTTTTATTCCTGGCCTCAATACACCATTATACAGAATGGGTAGGTGCATTTCTAGTATTATACACACAGACGCAGAGACATTATTTCAGTTGAAGGGAGGTTAAGCACAGATGTTTCTTAGCTAACGAAAGAAAATCACCTTAGCAAACAAAATTCTGAATTTATTTATTTCTTACGTGGTTGCTCTAACGTTTATCACGAACAAGTTTTAGTAGCCGAGAGCGCAGTAGTTCTTCTGCGGTGCTAGCTTAAGGTGCATATTTTCGCCTCATTTTGCGAAATATCACCGAAATATAAACCACAGATCTGCTAAATCAGTATCGGCTAACGTTCGCTGACGTTTCAGGCCTTACAGTTTAAGCTGGCCCTTTTTTCACCGAAATTCTCGATCTCGAAATTTTATTTCTTTTGCATTACTTTTGCAAAGTACTGTACTTTAATTTTCTTTTATATAGATGCGCGCGAGATACAACGCTGGAGTACAGCTATCATCCAACCGGAAGTTTTCAACAGCTTAGAATCAGAACCTTCCGGTTTTTCGACAGTTATGACACCGTTTTTATCCATTGTGAGTTATTTGCTTGTCATAGAAATTCCTCTAATTCCAGGTGAGTTCTAGAAATTATGAAGCACACTCGCAGCCAATACAAGTTGACTTTTGAAGTGTTTCCTCCTGGTGAGGCCTTCACATCCCACAATATAAGCAATAAGTAAAGATTCTCAGTCTGTGGAAAAAATTTACAAATACCGCTTACTTTCCTTCTGCCCGCCTCGTCTTCTTCTTTTAGGGGTAGTATTCTGCGTGTTTTCCCCGTCATCTGACGCGTTCTTTTGTAGCCTTTCTTCTGTATTGCCTGGTTTTGAGATTTTGGAAAATTTTCCTAATCCAGTCTTTCAAAAAATAGGGCTCGGTCATACTGAAAATTCAGGTTCCTTGTGCTGTAATGTTATAAACTGTTCAAGGAGCTACGTCACGCTTTGCACATCTTGAAAAGTTTAATTGGCCTAAATATTTCAAGTTCGTGGATTTTAATCCGTGTTAATCTGCTCCATCCTCAACCATCCTTGTTCCTTTCTGATTTATTATTATCTCTTTGGTGTTTTTCTATCCTAGTAAACAACTATTTTCACGTTTCCTTTGATTCAAAGATAATATTGCACCTGGACAAAAATACAGTTACTGAGCTCCTTTATGTCTCATGGGTTTGGTGTTTCGGTCCAACGCCTTCCTTTGAATTAACTGCATGTAAATAACTTCGAAGATCACATATTCTTTTATCGCTTTGTGTTATTAAATAGAATCATAATAGTTAAGAATAAAGCCAATTGAACAATCTTTACAATCGACTAATTTACAGGTGCAGTAAGGGTTGTTTAAGGAACCAGAGAAAGAAAAGAGATGTGACACGTGACAACAGAGAACGTGAAGAAAGTACAGCCAAAGTGACTCTCACACGCGGACCCTTGTTGATCAAAGAAAAAGAGGGTAAATAACTTCGGAAACAGACTTTGCTGACCGAGCATGAGGTCCAGGGCCCAGTTGTTCAACTGGTGAATAACGCTAATATTCACCTACTAAATCACTATCCACTGGTTTAGTGTTCACACAGCAACCTGGTCTATCCAGTGGATGGTGATGTATGCAGTGGACAGCGTTAACCACTCTTTGAACAACTGGGCCCAGATGTAGAAACCTTGGCAGAGCATTTTTAGCCATTTAGTACCCAGAGAAAGCCGAAGTCAACTGATGAACAAAGCAAAAGTGAATAGGGTCAAAATCTCTGCATTAGGATCAATCAATCTTGGTCAATAATAAAGTAATTTTGTTTGTTGTAACATTGAAGAAAGTTTAAAAAAGTCAGATTGGGCGAGTCCGTTTATGTGAAATTAAAAGGGCGCAGAAGAACCACTGATCAAGATTATTTTTTGACCGGAGGTGATTCCCCAGAAATTGATAAACGAGGACGTGTACGCTGTCACTGTTTCTCGCATTGTTTTGATCAATGAGAAAAATGCTGGATACCAACAGATTGCTTCCAGCAACTGGCGTGGTGCTTTGTAAAGCCCATGAAAAGAGCGTTTTCTTTAGCTAATTATTTGTTGGTGGGATTATTGTCTCTCAACTAGTGGAAAAAAATGTAAATAAGAAAACGGTACAAATAAGTTGAATGATTATTTTTAAATTATAGACAATTTCTTCCTCCATAAAATCTACTTAAGCCATTTGTCAACTGAAAAAAGTGTCTAGTAACCTAGCTGGCATTCTAGATTGTTCTGATCCTTTGATGAAAGATCCGTTTCTTTCTCGCCCCTCTCTGGCCCCTTTGATTTAAAATTCACCTAAAACTAGTTTGTCTGCTTTTCTGAAACGTGTTCACTTGTTTGATATCCACAGATTCTGGCCACGGCCAACAAACTGCTCTGATTGGTGGCGTGGCAGGAGTTGGTGTATTTGGGCTGCTTGCAGTTATAGCCCTGGCAGTTTTATGTGTCAAGTTTCGCATGGCGAAAAGGTTTATGCATGGTAAAGAACCCGTAGACCTGAACGCTACCCAAAACGAGCACATGGGGAAAACGAACCTTGGCGTCTCCGAGTTGGACTCGTTTTAGAAGTCTTGTAATGTTGCCGTTTAACAATGCCATATTTACTCTCAGTTAACTGCTAGTTAGGTTCACAAAACCCTCGGATGTTCACGCAAACGAATATGTGGTACAAGGGAGGGTTGGATGGCGCCCCTGGTTGCCGGAAAATAAATTGGTCCTTTCACAATTCACTGGAAATAAAATCGGCATTTCATGCTTCACGAAAAAAAAAGTGGCTTTTTTTGACACAAACTTACGTAACTTATGATATTTGAAAAGTTACGCCCAAAGCACAGCCTTGTTAGATGTCTTTTTCATCCGTCCGCTTCTTGTTCTGCGCGCAGCAAAAAGAAAAACGAGCAAAAACACGAAGAGGGATGATTGTCCTGTCACGGTCACGTAATATTGATAATTACTATCGCAAATAATAGAAGAGACAACCAGAATCACGGTTCACGACGAATTAAATACTTCTTTCTCATTTCACGGAGAATCATGGAAAATCACGGTTCACGGCTTCTAACGAAATCACGATTCACGAGAAAAAAAAACAAAACAACACATTTCACGGGAAAAAATTAGGCCATTCACGAATCACGAAAATATCCTTTACCACTCTCCTACAAGTTGAGATTTTTTGTGTAGGTCATTGCATGTTGAGAATTCAGATGAGATCATATAAGGTCTGCCATTTTGGATCCGCGATCTTGGATTTTACTGTTTTGCCAGAAACTCATAACTTAACGTCAACTAATGGAAAATTAATTACAAAGTGACAGTGGAAACAAAATAAGTATTAATTCTGCAATCCTCCTCAGGAAAATTAGGGGAAAAAACGACGAAATCTGTCAAAAAAGACGAATTGGCTCGACTTGCAATAGCGATATTAAAGGACGTAAAATATGCCGTTAAAAAAAATAATAAAAAAATATATATTAAAGGACGCAGGGAGCACTTTCGGCACATCGAAATTCCTGCGAGAGATAAATCAACAGCTACTAAAAGTTTCAGCATCACAAAGCAAACACTCTTTTCAGATTCTGTAAAAACCTCTGATGGAGGAATGAGGAAGCACTCCGCCCCACCTTGTACGTCCGAGGGTTAATCGGTCAAAGCTAAGGGCAAATCGATGGTATGTTGTGATGAGCCCATCACTATAATAATTAGGGGAAAAAAAACTTTTAGATGATATGAAGTTTACGGTGCCAAACTCCGACGGTAAGGAATGATTTCCAGTCGTACGGCGCAGTCTCAGCGCCCTAATGTTTAACATTATCAATCTCACTCGATGGAATGCGACGTTAATCGTTACGAACCACATACCTTATCTTTGAGGCCTTTCAAATTATTTTTCCAACAGCTTCATTGATTTTTACAACTGCCAAGTTGTTTCATCAAGTGTTATTAGAAAGAACGAAGCATAAAGCTTCGACCGCTTCGCATCCATAATGGCGGTTGTTTTGAAACATTGAATTTACTTCATGTAAGTAGTTTGGAAATGTTTACATTTTGTGATGTCTTACATGAGACAAAACAAAAAAACGCAAACAAACTCTCGAGAGTGTGCAGTACGGACTGGAAATCATCTTAAAGCATTGAGCTGTTTAGTGTATTAATTTATAGCGTACATCTGACGCAGCTGCCGATTTCAGACTATACCTTAAGGCCGCCGATTGTTTATGGCAAAACACAATCTGCACAGGTAATTAAACGATTTGGAGTACAATTTGGAGTACATAAGCACAGGAAAATTTCTAAACACTAAGGCCTCATTTATATGGTCTCGGGTACCCGAGACAGCCCTTCCCCCGAGTTACCCTGGCCGAGGTAACTTTTAGCTTATTGCCTTGCAAAATTCAGCCAACCGTTCACATTAGGATCGCGAGCCTGTCTCTGCATAGGGAGAGACAACTCGGGTGGGCGAGTTGTTTCGCCTCGACTGGTAGGGTAACCGGAGCAAGCGGGACAACTTTTCTTCATATAAACGCTTTGACTCGCCTAACCGAGACAATTCTCGGCGTGGCGAGTGTCACGTTATACCTAGATTTAGGATTTAAAGCAGAAATTCGTATCATAGAAGTGAAAATTAACTCCGCAAAACCCACTGTGATGGAATGACCGAGGGAAACTCAAAGAAAGAGGGATATTTGTACATTTGATTATTCAATAAGGGTTATGAATAATCATGCAGGGCCAACTTAATGTGATTCGATCTACAGGGACTACGTTTTCACATATAAACGCTCGATAAAGTTGCCTCAGAGGGAGGGTTGTCTCGGGTGCCCGAGACTATGTAACTGGCGCCTAAAAACAAATTTCACAAGTCCGCAGGGCGAGTGCAATTTGTAATCTTTGGCACGGCAAAAGTCATTTGATTACCTGTTAATAATATACATGCAATTCAGTTTCAGCTGTCTGTAGCTCAATTTCATATTTTTGCACTAATTTCAACTTTGTACCCTTTTTTAGAATAAATGACGTGCTCTCAGCCAATCAGCGTGCTGAAATATTTGTATGTATAGAGCAGTCAGAAATAGTCAGAAGTGACCACCATTTCTGACCTTTTTCTTAAGTTAGTTAGGAGTGCGTTTGTTTCATACCCTCTTTCTGCTGAATTAAATTTTTGGGGGTAAGGTGCGCTTTAAGCTTTGAGCTGTATAATTGTTTAGTAATATTTTATAGAGTAGTTGGCGATTACAGAATTACCTTCAGGTTACCGATTGTTTATGGTAAAGCAAAATTTACGATACATCTCAGACTTTTTTCTTGGGATGGTTAGGAATGCATTTGCTATTTTTTTTTTTTTTATACATTAGTTAAACGTTTTCTGCTTAAAGGACAAATGAACCAAAATTTAGACATTTTTTAAATTATTATTTGAATTCAATGTGTTCATTAAGCATAAAATAAACATATCCTGAAGTTTTAAACGAATTGGACGAACCATTGCGGAGATACTGGTATGTTAAAATCACTGTTTTTTATCCTTCATAATCGTAGAGCAGTCGGGAAAATCGTCGGATAATTGTCGGAAATAAAACTTGTGACGTCACTGTTGGTGAGCTCAAGAATTGCAGGAAATGTGAACCTTTTTTCGTTTCAAGTTCACAGTGAACTCCAGAGGAAAATCACTCAAAATCAAAAGATAGCACTTTCAAGGCCCATAAAAATGAAAAGGAGAATACCTCGTGCCTTCGAGGCATTCGCGCGTTTGTGTAAACACCTTACCGAAGACAGCTTCAAACAAAATCTTGAGGTAAGGAGTTTGTTGCGATCCTCTTTCAAGCTTCGTCAACTTGCAATCGAGAAAGACCCGGTACCGACGATTTTTAACTGCACAATGGAACGTTGCAAGCAGGCAATGTGACAAAAAAAAACAACGAAAAACAAGCGAAAAATGTCCGCCGAACAGCGGGCGAACTCCTCGGCCATTTCCCAAGTAAAATAAGGTTTGTATTTAGATCCAAAACATTCCCCTCGAGGGACTCACTGACGCAGAAACGTAGCAATGTTCATGACAACAATGACGTCACAAAGCAGAGTCTCACTTGCATTCCTTCCATTAAAGTGCACGGTCATTTTGGAAACGTTTTCGTGAAGCCATGGGCTGTCCTCGTACTTTTAACTGTTTTACTCCTTTACACCGCTCAGAAGGAAAAATTTCCGCATAAGTTTCCTTTTACATGTGAAGGTGAATTAATCAACATGACACGAGCGTGGGACAAAGAAAAATTTTGAGTCCCCGACAGGAATCGAACCCATGACCTCCCGAACACCGGGCGGGCGCTCTATCCACTGAGCTACGAGAACTCATGGAGAGCAAGGCCATTTAACTGAGTTCATATATGATAGGTGTCCTGCATACTGCTAGGATCAACATATATGAACTCAGTTATAAAATGGCTGAAGAAATTTTGGTTCATTTTACCCTTAATAACAGCCAAATGACGATAGACATTTGCTCAGTTAATTAGCTTAGCTTAGTCACACGTTTATACCTGCCAGTTATGTACTCCACTGCACTGGACGTTTCACAGTGTTAAGTCCACTCAAGCTACTTTTGGGCATAGTAACCAGTTCTTAGATATTTATACGCCTATAGCAGGAGCCCCTGACCCGGCTATGGGTGAAGGGCTCCTGTTCTAAAGCCAGCAGGGTTGTCCACCTGAGCGAAATGATGCTCGAAATCTGCTTGATAGTGTTGGATGTTTCTAGATCCTCCTAGGATTTCCGCAAAAAAATAACTTGAGAAAGATTACCTTTTTGGTACTGGCTTGCTCTTCCTTTGATTGTTTTCTCCATTGTAAAAACATTAAAAAGTTTATCTGTACCTCGCTGCATAGGAAGTTTCTTTAAAAAAATCTCTTTGTGGGAACATTTTGGGCGCGAAAGTCCTTAGTACAATGAGTAACTACGATACTAACTAACAACACCACAACGGCCGCAATGCACCGCACTGCACCGCACTGCACCGCACTGCACTACAATGCAATACAATGCAGTACAATGCAATACAATGCAATACGATGCAATACGATGCAATACAATGCAATACAATGCAATACATTAAAATACATTACAATACGATGCAATACGATGCAATACAATGCATTATAATACGACACAATACGTGCAAAAATCAAACTACACATTTTTGTGTGGGGAATTAAGCTTACTTTAACTCAAGCGATCCTTTAGAATAAATAGGAAAACGGAGCAGTTGGTGATCAAACAATCATGCGAGAATCTAAAGCGGGTTTAAAAATTGGGGGTGAATGAGGTGCGCCTTCTCTACCTTAGCATTTGGGCGTTCCAACATTTTTTTTTTTTGTACTTTTTTCTTCGCTGCGAACTCGTAGGGACTGCTCTTATTGTGGCCAGTTACACAAAGCTTTTATAGATATTTTTTTAGAATGTGATCCTTCTGGAAGCGACGTTTGTATGAATGTCGCATAAACAAGTAGGTTTGACTCCTTATTTCAGGGCAGATCACGTGATAAAAAGATTGATTAAATCAGTATCTGCTTTTCAGTTTAACATGACACGTGAACTGGTAAAGGATTTTATAGATTCTTAAATATTAGTGTCCATAGTTTTTTAGGGTCCTTAAGGTAGATTTTTATTGTCGCCATCTTATTTTTATTATTGTACTGTCACTGTAACTGTCATCAAGTTATCGCATTTAAGTTAAAAAGTAACACATTGTCGCGGAAAACTGAAACTGGGTATTTCTACCACAGTGGGTATCTGCTACGAAATATGCTTTACAGAATAAGTGGACAAAAATGTCATGAATGGAATTATTCGAGATTGGAGGCAATTCCTCTTTCAAAGTGCAAACCATACGTGAAAAAAAAGGCATCTTAGGGGGAAAAATTCCCATATCTTGAAAAAAATCTTCAACTTTTAGGTCTAGATTGCTTCAAAGCAATTATTTTGTTTGAGACGAAAGAAGGCATTTTATGGGGAAAAAATTCCCATACCTTGAAAAAAAAATCTTCTATTTTTAGGTGTAGGTTACGTCATAGCTTAAGAAAAGATTTTGTTCCAAAATTGACTCGTCCAAGAATGAGAAACATTTCAGATTGTCGGGGTCTATCAGTTCCAACATGACAGTCGGAATCTACTAAAATCGATAATTTATATATTATTTTTGGTCCTTGTATTTACGATTGATTATTTGCTACGCACACGCGCGTTATTACCGTCACAATGCTGTACTTTCCCTCCAATTTGGCATAGTCGTTAAAAGACGAGTATAAGTATTTTTAACGATTACAAATTTAGAGGGAGAATAAGCAGCAATTATGCACCCGAGGATCTAGAGAAAGAAATAAATAAAGAACCAAACAAACAAAGAAACAAACAAAGAAACAAAGAAAAGAAATAAGAAGTTTCTGTTGTAAGAAATGGCAACTGGCTGGCATAAAAACGTCTTGAACATCCTTTTAAAGCCCACAAATTTTATTGCGACAATGTAGCTACAGTTAAGGCTATAGTATTGAACACACTGTGAAGCATCCACTGAGACTATAGATGAATAGGTAAGTAACAGGTTTAAACGTGTAACATAGCTAAGCTAATTAACTGAGCAAAAATGTATCGTCATTTGGTTGTTCTTTAAAAGCAGAAAGCGGTTATAAAACAAACGTAATCCTAATCAGGCTATGAAAAAGGCCAGAAATGACGGTCACTTCTGACTATATGCTACAGCAACTAAGTCGTACCAAATGCGATTCTGTAATCTGCAACGGTTCTATAACATATTACTAAACGGTTATAACGATCAAAGCTTAAAGTGTAACTAATACCCAAAATTTTTATCCGCTAAAGTAAAAATACTTGTTATAACGTAATGACGGTAAAGGGCGAGTTTTATAGTGATGGCTTTATCATAACTTACCATCGATTGGTTTTTAAACTATTAACTCTCGGACATGCAAGGAGGAGCAGGTTGGATCCCTCTCCCTTCAGAGGATTTTTATGAGTTTTGAAAGGAGGCTTTACTTTATGTTATCCAAACTCGCAATCAGCCAATCAGAAGCCGTGTCTACTGTCCTGATATCCTATGATATCAAGCCACTGACCTGGTATGGCTACGATAACTTGGTCACTTTCAATCGAATAATTTTTCCGTGAGTCAAAGTGAAAGGAGGTTTTAAAATAAAATCAAAATTTTGAGCGTTTGTTTTTTGGGGTTAAAAGGCGTCGAAACTTTCCCGTCAAAACTAAACTGGAGGGCGATCGTCAAATGGCCGCTGTTTTGTGACAGTCCTGATTTTTTTTGTTTCTAACGTGGAGCCGGGGTTTTCAGATCTCTCGTTTCTGAGTTTCTGCGAAAATAGTAAAATCTAAGATCGCAGATTCAAGAGGCCGGCAGGCTTAACAACCTCATGTGACGCCAGATGACGTCACGAACAACAAAAAAATTACTGATCTCGCAGAGCAGGCCTGGAGCTATCTATTCAACGTAAAATGATTTTTAAAAATGTCCGATTGAAACGAGACCGCAAGGGAAGGGCTCCATTTACCCCTCCTTTCTACCACGGTGGACGTATGAGTTTATATGTACGTCCGAGGGTTTAAGGCCCTAACTAACAGCCTTAAAATAACTAACAGACTCCAAAAATGATCCCGATTCGGAGACAGCAAGGTTTTTTCTTCCCAGTGGGTCGTGGGTAGTGTGCAAGGCGACGATTTGTTTATACATAGGTTGCGTTCATAAACCGTTTCGCCATTGCCATGCGGTACTTGACACCTAAAGCAGCTAGGGCTATCACTGCAACCAGGCCAAATCCACCAACTGCCGCCACGCCACCAATTAGAGCAGTATGTTTGTCGTGACCAGAATCTGTGGATATCAAAACAAATGAACACGTTTCAGACAAGAAAGCAAAGATTTTAAACGTATTTTAAAGCATTTCGGCCAGAGACGGGTTGCAAAGAAACGACTCTTTCAGCAAAGCATGATCAGCATTGTCAGTAAATGGGTTCTACATTTATTTTCCGTTCTAAAAGAGGCTTCAAATTTATTTTGAGCGCTGTGCATTCCTTAATTTTTCCAGCAGAAATAATAAAGAATATCAGGGTACAAGATACCTTTCGCAGTCGACAAATGGCTAAGGTAAAATGTATAGAGGACCAAAATGTCCGTTATAATCAAATCAGATTGTCTTGTCATTCATCCTATTTGAACCGTTTCTTTTTGTTCTTTTTTTTTTTTATTTTATTTTTTTTTCACTAGTTGAGGAACTATAATGCCGCCAAAAGCCAATAACCTACAAGCAATACTCTTTCATGCGTATTACTGACCAAACACTATGCCAGTTGCCGGGAGTATTCTCTTGGTACCCAGTGTTGTCATCTTTGATCAAACGTTCCGAAAGAAATGGTATGGTAGCGAGCACTTTCTATTTCATTAATTGCTGGGAAACAAGTGAGTAAAAGAAGCGCGCTGGTACTCTGTGCACCGTCCACAAGAATGGAATCGCACGATCTGACTTTTTCAACGAATGGTACAACAGCATTTTTTTTTTCAGTCTGCATGGCTGCTATTTTTTTAGTGCGACTACTCGTACCGGGCCACTTGGAACAGAGTTAATTAATGAGAACGTTACTTGAGAAGAAGAAGAAGAAGAAGAAGAAGAAGAAATATTGGAAAACAAGAACAATGACACTTAACAAAATTGAAAACTCAACAGAGAGGGAAGAGTTGCGAACCTTACAGGAAACTTTGCCATTTGTTGATTGGTTAGTTTCGATCCTAAAGTTTGTTCGCTCTTCAGTGGTTGCGGTTTAGTTGTCGCAAACTGAGTTTTCAAGCTAATTTTTTTAAAGCCAGATTTATAATTATGATAAATCGCCGTCAAGGAAAAAGACTCTCCAAGGGTATATATAACGCAGATTAGTATCACCCAACTAGTGGACTGATGCAAATCCTTCATTTTAATTGGCTATGCTACTAGAGGACTATTAGTAATAGTCCTCGAGTAGCGAAATTGGCGCAATCGAGAGTGACGCTTTCTTTCGTTTTATTCCCAAATAAATATTTCTTCAACTTGCATTTGCTGACTTTGTTATTGCCTTTTCTGTCCGACTAGTTGGGTGATACTTAAACAATTAGACAAACGGTCTAATTTGACCACGGGTCAATAGCTTCGCCTCATGGGCTAGTGACCCGTAGCCCGCAATTGTTAAGTAGTCCTTAGTGTTTATGTATTCATCTCAAACAGACCCTTAATACTTGCCTTCACGAGAAAGCTGTCAGTTCATTGTTCTCAGTTTACGTTTTGATTGGTTAGTTTTCGTTTAGCTAGCCCGGTTCGATTACTCGCGCTGGTCATCTTAAGCAGCCTTTTTTCAATGTTAGAACTAGTCCAGTCACTGACTATAGAGCGGGGACGAGAGAGCTTAGGGACTGGACTATGTTAGAACAAACAAAATCCAAATACTATTGAAAAAGCTTCTTTGTTCCTGATGCAGAAATATTGACCTTATTCATTTGTTTTTTCGTTGAACAGTTGACCTCGACTTTAATTTCTGTCAGTCGTAATTACTTGACCAAGAAAATACTCGATTGGTCGAGATTTCTACATTTGGACCTCATGCTCAGTACGTAACAACGTAACTTCTTCTAATAATTAATTAACCTTCTCGATTAGAAGCTTGGCTTTCTGTTTCTTTAATCAACAAGGGTCCGCGTGTGAGAATGACCTTTGATGTGCTTTCTTCACGTCCTATGTCGTCACGTGTCACATCTCTTCTCTTTATGTTGTTACCGCTTAAACAACCTTTGCTGCACCTGTAAGTTGATGGATTGTCGATTGTCAAGGCTGTTCACTGAACTATAGTCAACTGACACAAAATAATAAAAGAACTTGTGATCTTTTGAAGTTATTGACATGCAGTCAGTACATCAGAGGACGGCGCTGGAAAGAAACATTAAGCTCACTTGACATGAGTGGAAGTAGAGAACCTTTGCTCCTGTTTTAAAATTACGAAAAGCACGAGGGACATATGAGTTGTTAGAAGAACCGAGGTACTATTTTTTACAAACTAAATGACAAGAACTTTTCAAATCGCAGAGCCATGCAACACTAAAGAACAGCTACAAAGCAAAAGCTCAGAGGAAGGAAAACCGAACTTCTCCTAAAAGAAGAAAACGAAACCCTTTGAAAGTCAACTTGTACCCACTAAGAATGACCAGTTAACAATTAGATTATGAGCTCTAGATTTCTATGAGGTAAAAGTTGATTCGGCCGCATCAACTATCGCCTTATAGAAATCGAGATTGAATAACTGAATTATTTAGTAGAATTCTAACTAAAATTTGCTTGAAATAACGATTCCAGTTATTTTAATTTCACGCTTTAGAAAATTCGCGCTGACTGAATTGTTTATTTGACATTTGCAGTTGATTCTTTTAAAAATTTCGAGTTTTTTTCTTAATTCAAGAAACCGTGAATGTCTTTCTTTTAGTTTTCCCAGGAGTTTAATTATCCATTTGAGTGTTTCAAATGTTCTTTCAAAACTTCGGTGAAACGAGAAAACGTCGCAATTCTGTAGACTACACCAAGCCACTGCAAACTACTGGCAGATAGTGTGCAATGGCTAAGCCAAACAGATTACAGCATTTGCATTAATATACTAATTGAGTTCTACCAGTGTCAGTTAGAACTCACCTGGAATTAGTGGAAGTTTTATGACAGGCGAACAACTCACAATGGACGAAAACGGTGTCATAATCGTTGAAAAACCGAAACGTTTTGATTTTAAGCTGCTGAAAACTTCGGGTTGGATCATAGCTGTAATCCAGTGTTGTATCTCGCGGGCATCTATAAAAAGTGAGAAGTGAGAACTAAAGTGAGAACAAAATTAACGTACTGTACTTTGCAAAAGTAATGGAAAAGAAAGTCAAAAACATTCAAAATTGTTTGCGAATTTCGGTGAAAAAATGGCGAGGTATAACTTTAGGGCAACCTAATACTAACGTTCGCTGATATTTCGAGGAATTTCATTTGGTTGAAACCAAACTTTCATTAAGGTAAGAGGTAAATTTTTCGTCAGTTTGGGTAATCAAAAGTTTCTTTGCGCGAAACACAAATTCATCTTCGTTTACTGTTAGCGAAACCTCATCTATCCTAAGTGTCATTTATCTCCATTGAAATTGCATTTCTGGTGACCTTCAGTGACGAAGATTTCTTTTCGCTTTTCCGAGGGTGAACTCGAACACCGCAACCGGTATATGTACTTACCTTTATATTTGTTCCAGTATTTCCTTAACTTGGCCTATTTTAAACAAGGAGGCTATGCTGCAGCATATGTCAAGAATAACTTTCCCAGAAACTAATTCGTGCCGTTGGTCCTTATACAAGCTAAGTACAGTCGCCTCAACTCTCTCAGGCTCCCTAAAGCTACGTTCTAATTTGCCTGAATTACTTACGTTCCTCTCAGCTGTGCGTTGTTCAAAGAGGCAACCGGATTCAGCAGTGAATCAATCGTTCAAAACGAAAATGCTGCTCAGCCGCTACCAAAATTTGTTTGTGACGAGAGTTAAAGCAACCGCAAAAGAAAGGAAGAAATTTAGAATTCTGTTTAAGGACGTAATTTGCTCTCGTCGTAGTATTTATAACTTGACTTTAACACGCGCCAAGAGAAGAACACATTTTAATTGTTGCTGCCATCCATAGCGCTGGAAGTGCACCTACCCATTTTCCATAATGGTGTATTGAGGCAAGGAGTAAAAACTTCCGTCTTTAGTGGCCTTACAGTTCACAGCCATTATCACCAGTTCAGCACTTGATTCCACGCTGTAGCCCAAATACACATAATCGTCGAGAGACATTTCCAGTGGGTAGTCCTTCTGAGTGTAAGCCGTGGAAAATGATGAACTATCGTAAAAGTCCATTTGAAAGGTAAAGTTACCGTATCCCGCTAAAAGAAAGGAGATAACAATTTTAAAGGAACCTCCACTGGTGGGACAAGCTGACGTATCAAAATTTAGAGGAAACTGAAATATTGTAAGAAAATACGTAAGAAAAAACAAACCCGAAAAAAATTTGTTTAAAAAAAGAGATCCCTCCATTACCTTCGTGCCCAAAGAAAATACTCTGAGGTGTGAATCCAAGGCTTTGTAAGGTCTTTCTGGAGTAGCGGCAGGAAAATGGTAACTTTACGTCATGAGTTCGAGTGATGACATTGTCGATAATCAAGGCATCCGCTTGCACTTCATTCCGGAAGATAATATCGTCCTCTGTCTCGTTCACTAATGTCCCGCAGTCATCTAAAGGTGTGCTGATCACGAAGTGTGTTGAATTCTCTGTGGCTCTACATGAGGCATATCGGAGGTGCAGCTGGCTGACGTTAAGGAAATAATATCTTTCTTTTTTCAACGTCACCGTCATGTTGTTGCGTGTGCATGTGAGACTACTTGGCTCTGGAATGAAACAGAGTTTAAGAAATTAAGGAGGCTGAATTCAGTTTTGAAAAACTAAAAGAGTTCAACTTTTCACTCTGAAGTAAAATTTTCCAACGTGGTTTTTCTTTCTATAATTAATTTATGTTAAGCATCATATGCAAAGGGAAGACTGGGCTCTAGTAGCTTAAATGATGTTCTTCTCAAAATTGACCGTTACAAACCTGTGTCAAGATTTCAGGAATTGGCTCCGGTTAAACATTCATGTAAAATGAATTAAAATATGCACGACAGATTTTGAGCTATTCTTGAAATTTCAAAATGTTGAAATCAAATGTTCAATTGTTGTTGTTAATAGTGGTCAATGCGTTTAGCTACACCTAGCTAGTTCCCAGGCATGCTGCTTAAAATAAAAAAATATATATATATATATATATATTTCAAATTAACACAATAGGCTTGAAAAACCCAACTGGCGGGAGGCAGACTAGGTGGCTATTTACAAACATGACCGAGGTGTTGAACTGGGCTCTACCGAGAAACAACTCCAGCTTAGTGGTCAAAGCTGGACTTGAACCTGCGACCTCCAGAATTCACGTCCAGCGCCCTAACCACTCGGCCACGCTGCCTCCTTTTCTTTACGAAAAATACGTCTTGTGGATTTCATTTTTTGCTATTCTTCTTCTTCTCCTTCTTCTTCTTCTTCTTCTTCTTCTTCTTCTTCTTCTTCTTCTTGTTATTATTATGATCATTAATATTTATTATCGTTGTCATTATTATAAGTATTTTCATTACTTTTTTGCATGAATGTTTGTCAGAGTCAATTCCAAGCTTCTAAAATTTTAGGGTAAACGTTGTTCAAACTGTTAGGACCGACTGGATCGTTCATTTTGGCCATTTATGAACGTTTTTATTGTTTGTTCTAGTGTCGCATATCGATGGTTAAAGACTAAACGAAAGAGTAATGAGAAAAAGATAAATAGAAACTGTGGAAAACGTTTTTGAAAGAGTTAAAAGCTGGACCGTTTTACTCCATCTAAATTGTGACTAGCCACCTTAAATTGCTCTGTAACAACATGTATAGAACAAACTAGGATGCAATACTCGAAATACGATAAACAGAGATTCTACGCGTGCGCTCATTGGCCGATATGTGTGTTTAAATGAGAGTATGTAAACACGGTTGTTACGAGAAATATTTTATTAAAGCAACGGAGGACTTTTTCCGTGTTTTCATCGCGTCGTCTAAACACCATGGGGGTTGCGAGAATTCTCGAAGATTGTGCAAACCGTCGAATGCGTCTAGTGTTTGCATAACTGTCTCGAATTCTCCTAGCGCCACTCGCGTATGTAAACACGGAAAAAGTCCTCTATTGTTTTCTTAGATGATATGGCTGCCAAAAAATCTTATTATTGAATAAAGATAGTGAATTTTAAGTTCGGTAATGAAATTTGAAAAGTGAACTGATCAACATGACACGAGCGTGGACGAAGAAAAACTCTGAGTCCCCGACAGGAATCGATCCCATGAACTCCCTCACGACGACTTCGACAGCGCTGAACCTAGCAGTATGCAGGACGCCTGTCACATGAACTCAGTTAAACGACCTTGCTCTCCACGAGTTCTCGTAGCTCAGTGGATAGAGCGTCCGCCCGGTGTTCGGGAGGTCATGGGTTCGATTCCTGTCGGAATCAGATTGTTTCTTTGTCCCACGCTCGTGTCATGCTGTTCAGTTCACTTTTCACAATCTTATTATTATTTCTTAGTAAGTGCTATCAGGCTAACACAACTGCCTGAAGTTCTTGCGCCGGCGTTCCGTGAGTAGAAGAAGTTGCCTGCTCGCGGACTCAAAAAGGAGTTTATGCGTGTGCATTGTGTTTCGACTGTACCGCGTGCACTTACCATCACAGGTCAAATTGTTGGAACTCATGGGTATCCCCTCTGGGCATCCACAGTAAAACGACCCAGGGGTGTTAAAGCAATCATGACTGCAGCCGCCATTTCTGTTAGAGCATTCGTCAGTATCTATAGAGAATATACAGTCTTTTGGTTAAAATGTATTCCTGGCCAGTCATTTTTTTAACAAGAGTTCAGTCCTTAAAATGAGCCCATTGAAAGATTCCGATAACAGAAGATTTCGTAAAACATGTTGAAATAAACAGTAGCGATATCTAAAGATGACGCTTCGGCGAAGAAATGTCACCATTATCAAATGCCGATGAGTTTGGTAACGTTATATATAGAAATGAAAGTGTGAAACTACGTTAGAATGAAGTAAGAAAAAACACTCATCTTTGTGAGTAATCCACCATCCTGAAGAAATGCCTTTTAAAGTTTGAGCGCCTTATTCACGAGACGCTCCCAATCAGCACATATGTCCCGGCGCCCGTTTCTCGACGGTCCGGAAAAGTTTTCGCACCCGGAAAGCCATAGCAAAATCTCGAAGGTTATGATTACAGAGCTACTTTATTCACGTATTCTTAATATGAACAGAGTACTCGCGAACAGGTACTCAGGAGTCGTACACAATTAATTGTTAGATTTACGAGACTTCGAACTCTTGAATAACCTCATGGCTGATTTGAGAAAATATTAATAACGGTAATTGAACTGAGTGGAGTGCAGTTTGGTCGGAAACCATACGATTTGAAATCACAAGTACGGTTTCAGACCAAAATTGCACGACACGAAGTTGAATTGCCATTTTATTACATTCATTTTGAAATCGCACAATTTTATCAGCATAAAGGAGTTCTTTACCGTCATTCAGT
>NC_138149.1:8627400-8637400 GCF_964199315.1 Orbicella franksi
TGAATGATGGCGCGAGCAGAAAGAATTTACTTTTCCATAGAGAAATAAACCACTGATTTCTTTATGTCCCCCCCCCCCCCCCCAGTGTTTCCTAAACGATATAGAAAACATGCTTTCCTAGTTTCTCTGTACTTGAGGAAACGCTTTTGAAAGTTGGGGATAGTTCTCGCTCTCCCAAATTTCCACTCGTGTTTCAAACACTGCATGTGGATAAAAACATCAAAAACGTTTTCTACTTCTCGTTACTACTTTTTCTTCTGTCATCTAAATCGCATTTTACGAGGTTAAACTTTACGATGCGGATCGATAGCAAAATAATTGTACATTTTCTTTTAGTTAGTACTCACTTTGACCTACGAGGATCGTGACGCATCGCTGTTCAGTTCCAAATCTGTGGCCAAGTAAACAGAACATTACACATTAAATGTTAACGAATCATGTGATGGTCAGTTTCACCCTTTGTCTCTTTTTTCCGTCTCGGCATAGTCGTACCTCGCACAGGAAGCTTCGATTTCCAGAGTTATTGCCCTTCGGGAAACGACCAGTTTTCGCGGATAGGATTTCAAGTACAGACGTATATAGAGAACAATGATTCGAATCAACAACAGACCGATTTCGCGCTGTAAATATACGGTGAATTAAACAGCAAATACGATCAAAAAGTATTCTTGTGCTTCCCGCGCGTTAAGTTGATGAGACTTACTCGTAACCAGTTTTACCCCGCCGAGTCCACCGCTTTAAAGCAGAACACCTGTTGTCCTATTTGTTGCTGGTTTGGGTACCACGTGACGTTTCTTTGGTAGAACCCTCCACGGCTGCTTAAAGTAGTTAGTTGCATTCCCACTGGAGAAGATGTGACTATCTCGGCAATCCTAAGAAAAGTTGTTATTTTAATCAATGATAAGACAATAAAAGAGAGAAAACAATACATAATTAGTTTCTGCGTCTTAACAATAAGTATTTACAAAGAAAAAAAAAACTCTTAATTCAGAATTTTTACAGACGAAACGGGACAGGCATTTTTTCCACAAAAATGGTTAAAAGAGAAGAGAAGAGTACAGTTCTCTCCTAAATGGACCTTTTTCGATAAAATTTGTATGAATTCTTTTTGTCTTAAGCTGTGTGACATTTTAGGGTCCACAGTTGATTGAATTGGATTATTGACGTCAACTTTATTGTGTTGGAGATACCTGAAAATAATTCAGCACAAACTATAAACAATTTCTAATAATTAATATTCTTGAGGCAAGGGGATCTGTTTTCTTCCCCCATTCCCGTGACGGGACATGTTTGGCTACAACCTAATAACTTGCCCAGATCTCAGTAACTTACTGCTTTGAGACGTCTGAAGCAGACGCCTGAATGACTGCTGTATACACCGAGCCAACCTGCACTTCGGAACATTCGCCATCTTGAGGAGTGCTTCCAGCAAATACGGGAGTATCATTACAAGAACCAGAATGAGCAGTGACTATGACAAGAAACTGTAACCCCACAGCGCTGAATGGTTTGACGTTACTAAAGTCTGTAGTTCCTGCCGGGAAATCTTCTAAAGTCAGGGCTACAGCGTAAGTGCCAACTGTCCTTTTCTGACCTTTGTACTTTATTACACAGGATTTCTGCAATGTTATTCAGAAGGTTGTCTCTTTACACTGGTCTAGCTAATCATTAATAGAATTCTACTCGTATACTGATACAAATGCTATCGTAGTCTATCGGCCATTCCAAATAAATTCGCGGATTTCTAGTATATTTACAACAAGCCAAGTGGTTAAAACAGGTTTATTTAAATCAAAACTTAGGATTGACTGAAGATGATCACAGCAACATTCTTGCTCCTCCAAGTGGCCAATTAGCCCAATGCGTATTACATATTTTAACGTGGTCGGAAATAAAATGCTTGCTGAAACCCAACCGTAAACTCATTTACCTCGTCAAGTACCCCGTAAGGAAAGCTGTCATTGTTAATTCTAGACTCTGAGTAAGTTGAATGACGACACCTGACGACATCACCATCCGGGTCTTCAACAGGGATTCTTAGAGACTGGGGACAACCCTCTCTAAATCGGACAATTGCAGCGCTCCTTGATATTGGAGATGAGTTGATTCTGCCATTATCGGATCGTCTGGCAAGGTTGACGCTTGCAGACACCAGCCAATTACTACCACCACGGGACAATGAAATCCAACAGCAGTCAGCAAAGCTAATTACCGTAAACAAGGTAAATATTTCACATTAAAATTAAAACAACAACAACTACAACAACAAATCAAAGACAAGTTACATATGGAACTTAAAGGATGGCGTTCTACTACCAACGAAAACAATTTAAATATTCAGAGTTTAAAATATAAAGCTTATTCTTCTAAAGAGCTACGAAGCAGGTGTTTTAAGCGAGACATGTCTTGTGACAAGACCTGAAAGCAATGCAAAGATAAACTTGTTAACTTGACCGAAAAACATACAAGAACATGAAGAACAAGCTGTGCTGCGATCTTTAAAGTGGAGCAATAACCTTTAAACATTATCCGACACTTCAGGGAGCAAAGCTATAGAGAAAATAATAATAATAATGACAATAATAATAACAATAATAATAATAATAATAATAATAATAATAATAAAATAAAGAGCGGCGAAGGTAACGAGGTACGGTTTCCACAGCATTGTTGTAACACTTCTCCGAGGTTTTGTGCAAAAAGATGAATTTCCCGCGTAAAGTGGAAGTTGTCTATTGTCTATCTCAGTTATTTATTTCTGTATAAACAGCTTCTCCCTTTTTGGAAGTTTAAAGGTTACTAAAATATGGTTAGCAATAACCGCAGTAACCCTCTCTCGTGAAAAGTCAGCATAAATAACAGAAAAACTGTCTTTTGCTTCAAAGAAAAATCTATCGATCCATTTGTTTATTTCATTAAAGTGCTATTAACTCCAAAAATTGTTTTTCGGTAATATAAGTTTCCTTCTTTTCCTGATCACCGCTGCGAAAAAATATCGTTGTAGCTATTTTCGTTATTTTGGTATGAATTTTCAAAGTTTGTAAAATTGTCCTTTTTCATGTTCACGACCGAGGAATAGCGGAGAATGGGAAGAGTTGGCTCCTAGCGTCATTTCGGGAAAAACAATGCTTTGCCTCTGAGAAGAATATAATACATGCGAAGATGCGATAGTGCAAGTTTAAATCTTTGCAGAATGCAAGGTGAACCTCATCGCAGTTAGACTCTGAATGCTAGATTATACAGTTCTTTCACCGAAAAATCTTGCCCAAATATGTTATTTATAAATAATTATTATTTTGTCAACGCTCGAAGCTCAGTCAAAAGTCTCTTGAGTGCTTTAGCCGGGTTCCCGAAGTGACGTCACCAGTAACTCGACCCAGATTCCACTTTGCGCGGGCGTGAACATAGAAATTACAAATTCAAACGCCTGTAGAAACGCAGGGATTTTTGTCAATCGAGGTAATTTCCTCGCTGAAGTAGTTGGTGAAACTAATGGATTTCACTAAAAAAAAAATGAGGGTTAGTGATACTTTAAAAGATTTCCGTAAATCGTCTCTACACAA
This sequence comes from Orbicella franksi, assembly GCF_964199315.1. Classification (NCBI taxonomy): domain Eukaryota; kingdom Metazoa; phylum Cnidaria; class Anthozoa; order Scleractinia; family Merulinidae; genus Orbicella; species Orbicella franksi. Next base: position 8,630,964 of record NC_138149.1, read on the forward strand.
AAGAACATACCTTACAGACCATTCCTTACTGGTAGAAGGAAACGTATAAGTGAATGTATTTCCACCCATGGTCCAATCTTCGCTTGTACTATAGTCGGTACAAAAGAAGTCTGCGTTACCAACTGTTATCTCAGACGAATTGCATGGTGGATTGGAAGCGCTTATGCACTGTGCCTTCCATGAACCCACCCTAATAAGTTTACCCTGGCTTATTGTATTCTGGTCACAGTTTTGGGATGATCTTCGAAAAGCCAGACGGAAGTTAAAACGTATCTGTGGAGAAAACAATAGACGATATAAGAGAAATACTTTTAACGCACAAAAATGTAAATCATTTCCTATCTGTCTGCCCATGCTCCGGCTTACCCAATCACAGAGTAGGAGGTCGTTTTCACCCGACTGAAAAAAGTTTATGTTAGCAATAGGTCCTTTACAGCTAGGCCACCACGTGATCTACTTTTCATAAAATTATGGGCTAAAATGATGCCAAAAAAGGACAAAGAATCTGTGTGTTGGCAATTTTGTTACTTTCGATACGTTCTTTCCATTTCTGGCATTCTTTAAGTTTTAGCCTATAATATGCTTTTTTTAAGCAAAAAAATTGCTACCTAGCCCCAGCTGCATAGTTACTTTAATTACTTCAAAGTGAAGAATGATCATCGCAGTTAATTTTCCAATTTAAGCAACTGGAAAGAAGAAGCCTGAAAAAAATCAGGGCTTCAACGGGATTCGAACCCGTGACCTCCGCGATACCGGTGCGATGCTCTACCAACTGAGCTATGAAGCCACACATTGGGAGCGAGGTCAATTGAGTTCATGTCTTCCCGTGAGGAGTGAAATGATGTAAAGTTTATATGAAATATTTCATATATGAACTGCGGTTATAGATGAAAGTGAAGAATGATCATCGCAGTTATTGGAAAATTAACTGTGATGATCATTCTTCACTTTCATCTATAACCGCAGTTCATATATGAAATATTTCATATAAACTTTACATTAATTACTTCAAGTTCATAACTTAACGGATTGGAAAGTCTGTGGCATGTCTACGCTGTCATTAATTTCATTTGATCCAGTGTGATCAACAGGAGATGAAATAAATAAGAGACGGCAACATCACTGATATTTGCGTTCTCCGCCACGTGCGAGAGACCAAAGCTACAGGGATAGCAAGCGTTCTTGAGCTTTCCTGGGGGTAGGCAAATGCCCGGTCCCCGGCAATAACAGAATTTCAAATGCTCTACCCTCGGGATTTAGACGTGACCAAATGTCCTGCTATGTCCGACCTATAACAGATACGAGATGGGGTTATTACCTTCTTGGGCAATTTGTCCATCAAAGTCAAGGGAACGTCTTTCTGCGTTGATATGCGGGCGTTCCCCGCACAATTGCGGCTTCGGCTGATATCACTTACCTCGACCTTGATTATTCCGGATATCACAAAAACCTCATCCAATAATTTTTTTTATTAGTTGTCGTCGTCAGTGTATTGTGTTGTCCTGTTGTGTTTCAGCGAATGCCCAGTAAAAGTGCGCATATACTTTGAAATATGAAATTCGACTACAGAATGAATTAATAAGGCATGTAGTAAAACTTTTTACACATTTCTTCTCGCTTATTGTCGTCCTTGCAATTATTGTGAAGCTTTATTTTGAGAAACCAGTAATTTTGCACGCCGACCAAAAGTGACAGGTAATACAGCGCTTAAACTGCCTATGCATGGAAATGCAAATCACTCAGATCTTATCTTGTCACTCAATCAGGTTTACTCGCCTATGGATTAATCGTGAATGACACCGTTGTCAAAAGTCACAGTTTCAATTTCACGTCATTAGTAAAAGCCCTGGAGCTATAAGTCTAGCGGTCAAGCGTCTGAGAAGGCTTGTCAGTGTGAGTAGCGTCTTTTGTCTGTGATGAGGAAAAAATATATTGTTATTAAAAAAAAAAAAAAAGGAAAAAAACCTTCCTACGGTAAAATGAACTCACGCAAGCCATATCCCGGTAAGTGATTCAAGCCGTCCAGTTTATTATTTTTTTTTTTTTCTGCCACGAAGCTTCATGCACAAATCACACAAAGCATTTTATTGCCTAATGAGCTCCCCCTCCCTGCAGATTCAATGTTGACTCTCATAATTTTCTAAATACCGAGCAAGCCCTTTTAAAGAGGCAATAACCATGACGACTGAAATGAAAGAAGATAGCTTGGACTGAAGATCATGAATTAAACCAGAAACCCCATCGACACGGAGTGCGTTTCCGTATGTAACTATGAACCACCAGATCTTAATGCATGAGCTATTCGGGAGTTCTGAACTCTTTATAACTTCAGTAAAGTCATCAATAAATTTACCACTGCAGAGTTTGTAATGGGCTAGACTGATCGGCAACAAGCTTTCACATACTTAGGCTTGTTGCAATATTTATTAGAATGAGTTGTATGGCATTTGCATATTGCAGACAGCATTTAAGCCTAAAAAGCGCTCGGGATAGCTTGAATATCATTCAGGTTAGCCAGAATAGCGCTCAGGTTAGGCTTTTTTAATAGCTTTCGGTAATATAATGGAAATGGGAATATGATATTAGTTAAATATGTCTGCAGTCTGCATGCGGTCTTTTGTGTGCAGTCCTGCAAATGTCGAATACGGATTAGAATATAACTAACTGAATTTGTTTAATTAAAGTTTTACTATAACGAACATGATGTTGCTCTTTATTTACTCAAAGGAGGCGCGGTGGCCTCATATTTGTGCGCTCGAATACGGATCTAGCTTCCCGGTTCGATCCTTGGCCGGGGACATTGTGTTGTGTTCTTGGGCAAGATACCTAATTCTCACTGTGTCTTTGAAATGCGTATCGGTGAATTTAGTCTAGGGTAACCCTGAGAGGCACTCTCTTCTCATCCTGGCTATGGTAGAAATACTTCTAATCACTTCATGATACAAAACCCGGAGATAAGCGCCGGCCTGATGGGCAACTTGGCTCACATGCAGACTTTAAATCGACTGTAGAAGTTTTAGATCTTTGATCTAAACCTCAGCTCCATGTTAAAATTCATGTTAACAGTTTTCAATGCGCTTTGCAACAACAAGCTACTTCTCAGGCCTAGGCATGCCTCTTAAACTAAAAGGAGCAAACATGTTAACACTGAAAGCACCAATCAAACATCGACTATCGTCGAAATAATTGGAATATAAAATTAAAGCATGGAACATTCTCAGCTCCTTACTAGTGACAATTAGATTGGACTACGAGCACGAGATTGAGTACGAGCACGATTTTCGAATTTCAAACCAGTGACGTTTCCACAGCTCTCGCTGTTCATGGTGGTGTTAGGTAGAGCGGTACATTGTAGCTCATGGGATGAGATGGGTAATTGATCATGTGGAGTGTGAAAACTAGAATTGAAACGTCGTTCTCGTACTCGATTTCGTACTCGAACTCAAATCTAAAGTCCGTTACTGATTCATTGGTGTGCAGCCTCGCAGATTCTTGCAAATGTAGCACTTTAAAAAAAAATTCTGTTCAAAAAATTCTAACTCCGCAAATGAGCACTTGGGAAATAAGGGAAAATGTCGTAGATGATTTCGCAAGTGATTGAAATAAAAGATTCAAACGTATAATTCATATTGTCTCTTCAAAGACAAGGTGGCAGCATGTAACAACGAGGCTGCTTGAACAATGATCTTCAGTCACAAAATATGAACAGTTCAAAAGATGCTGAAAAATACAAAAGTGGTGCCGAAGACAATTATTGATTTACGAATGATGAAAGTAAAAAGTACGATAAAAAAAAAAAAAAAAAAAAAAAAATGAACTCGAAAATGGTCTTGACAATGCTTGCGAAAGAACAGCGCTCAATTTCCTGTGGATACATGTTAAGATCCACTCATACATGGACAGTTTGTGAAGGGCCTGTATGATAGCAGTTGAAAACTCAAATAAATACATCAAGTCATAATTGCGCAATAAACACTTGAACAAACTCAGCTTGCATGGTAGAAAACCCCTCCTACTACAACAATACTGAGCGTGCTGAATGATTTGCTCTTACCGTGTTACTGTTAGAATCTGTAGGAGCCCACATGATACTGGCATGCCGAAAGTGAGATCCTTCCGCTGGCGGTAACCACTGGATAATCAGAAGAGTAAGAAGGTAAGCCGTTATCCTGCAATCCATCCTTTCGTCGAAGTGTAGTTGTTCTGGAGGGTTCCAGGAATGTATTACGATATGTCGCGCGTCGACGATTTTGTGATTGGCAGCGTGCCTTAGTTGGTAGTCAAAAGAAAGCAATTTCATCAGTCGTTGCTTCGCACTGATAGCATTTATCTTCACCGACCCGCGGAACATGGTGTCAGAATTGGTATTGACAGCGGATCCTTCAACAGCGTCGGGCACAGTTTCTAAAAATAGATGACATCACCAGAGACCCCCAAATGACTCGTACACGAATTATAGTCCGGTAGAAGTTTTTGTATGAGCGCGTTGTTTTTTATTAACTTAAACAATGTCTTCTGGACCACAAAATCAGGCAAAAAAGAAAAGATTGTTGCTCGAGATCTAGCGGTTGTTTTTTATTAACTTAAACAATGTTAGAAAGCAAACACTGCTGCTGTGGGAAATGTAAAACGGACTCAAGGAGTCCAGGAAAGAGCCTAAATATCACAAATTGCACGAAGATCTTACAAAGCCGTAGTGATAGTCTGACAGATTCCAAAACCTTCAGGAATTGGAAGACTGGAAGTCAAGAACTTAAAGCGCGGTGGTTGCGTCTAGCCGATCAGAATACTTAACATAGAAACGCATTACGAAGGAACGTATCTGCTATTTATCAAGGTCTTGAACAAAAGACTTGTTGCCAGAAACATCCAAAGTTGATAACCCGAGCCGTCCACTCAAACGAATGCGACAGACCATGCAAGAGGATATCATTTTCATAATAAGGATCCCTGAGACAATTCCAAGCGCATGGCAGAAATAATGTAGTATGTAATTTAATAGAGCCATTTATCCGACCACATAAACAAATCTGTGACTGTGACAAGATCGTACCTGCATATTTTTCATAGATATATTTGCCGTGATACGTGTACGTGTAATAGGCCTACTCTGCGACCTAAAGTCGCGTTAAGTTGCCTTAAGTCGCCTTAAGTCGCCTTAAGTCGCCTTAAGTCGCCTTAAGTCGCCTTAAGTCGCCTTAAGTCGCCCTAAGTCGCCTAAAGTCGCCTTAAGTTGCTATCGGTTACGCAATGTTAAAAAGGTTTCAACACACTCAAATTGCCCCAGTAGAACGGGTTATTAGACTTATAACTGTCATGTTAGGGTAAACTCCACTCTACTCTACGGAGGAGGAGGCACGATGGCCCAATGGTTGGAGCAATGGACCCCTATTGGGGATCATTGCATTGTGTTCGTACTCTCATAGTGCCTCTCCTCACCCAGATGTATAAATGGGTACTGGTTACGGAACAGGGGGCAGGGTGTAGCAAAGGTAACCTCAATAGGCGTGTTTTTAATTTTCTTTTTTTAACACTCGTTCCCAATGCATTGGAGCCATCTAAAACTTCCCTTAAAGGGTCCTAGTCAGCCACACCGTTGTTTTTGTTTACATACAAGAGTTTGGCTTTTGTGTTTTATTCGGAGTATGTCAAAGCAAAGAAAATCACTGTGAAACTACTAAAGATAAAGGGACATACTTTCAGGAACACAACTTAATTGAGCAAGCCAAGCGAAGCCTTGACTTGTTGCTATGTGACGTCACACTGGCAGTGATGAGTCGGTCACCGACAGATATTCTAAAACAATATTTGGTGACAGGCTTGTTGCTGTATGATTTAAGAGTGAATGCCTATAAAAATGGACCTAAATCGCCTATCAATGGCACAAGTCGAAAAATTAACTTCGCTTGTATTTTGTCCATAGATAGGTCCTAGTAAGAATAGAAACGGAACATAGTTAGTTTCTGCTAATACAGCTTTCTTTGGTAGAAATACGCCAAAAACGATTTCGACCCGATTGGGCTCAAAATCTACTTCCGGTTTTGCTGAATTTTTCGAATATTTGATTGCTTCGCGCTCCGCAGGACAGCTACTTGAGAATCTTTCAATGGATTTTATATTCAGTTCAGGTCTTCGTGGTATGACTGAGCGAAAAATAAAATAAATCAAAGTTAGTTTTGAGCCCGAAAAGAGATCAAACTGACACGCAAAATTTTACAGTGTGTCGCAAGAGAATTATTGCATAAAAACATCGCCATATTTTTCTATGGGCTGTAACTTTAAATACCATAAAAACACTTTCTACGGGTTAAATATACACACACCTGTTAGGATATCAAAAAATATATCTGGGCAAATGGTTTCAAGTCGCCCGCCTTGGCCTGTGTTTCTCATAGATTTTGCCCAAAATCCGCCGTTGGAATGTAAACAATTGCGTG